>NC_137145.1:24295661-24308651 GCF_949319135.1 Squalius cephalus
CACAGATGCAGCCGGATCATTCCCGCAATGACCAACGCAATCTACCAAGAACAGCGCAAATTAGTGTCTAGTTTGGGCGTTAATTAATTGCACAAATACCAGTAAATTGATAGTGCAAACCTTAGCAAACCATCTTGCGTGATTCATTTTAAAACTCTTCTCCCATAAATTTTAGCGTCTGAAAGTGAAACTCCTACAAATGCATTTCCAATAGGATCAGCCGCAAAAATGACCCTGTCCAAGCCTTTTCAGCGCTAATTTCTCACTGAGTGTCTTTATTAAATACTGACAGTAGCTTTTTTAACGCCAAAAGAGGGTTTGCCCTGGCACAAGCTGTTAGTAAATCTGGCCCATAAACTGTAAACTTGTCGCTTAAATCTGATTGGTTGATTGTAATGTTGTTCCAGGATGAACAGAGATGTTGATCCAGGAACATGTTGCACTTGGTGAAATCAGGTTCTGCGATACAATGAACGCTTTTGATGAAGAATTTGCCAGAGTTTGAAAGTTTTGTGGAATCAGATCTTTCCCAGACAGCAACATAGTGTCGGCCCACATCTGGTACGCGTTAAATCCACATGTACCAGATGTGGCCCGGATCTGGGCCGACACTATGTTGCTGTCTGGTTTGAACGTTACTCAGAGTTTGGTTTGAGGCACTTGGTAAATGCAAACAGAACTATACATTTTGCCCTTTTCGAGCTGATTTATAATTGTGGTGTCAAGGATTTCATATTCACCCAGCCTTCATTGGTAAATCAAACAAAATAAACTGTAATATGCAAGATCTTTTTGATCTGTGGTTAATTCCCGCACATCGTTCTGCATTACGATGACTTTTTGAACAAAGTGTCTGGTTTATAAAGCCTATATTGGCTTTTCTAGGCCAAGCGACGGCTTCTGTTATTTTCAAAATGGCTTGTTTTCTATTTGACGATTTGGCAAAAGCGCTTTCGGTGGTAACCACCTTCTGGTGTGTGTTTTGCCCCATGTCGCTGTTTTCTGCTTCCCGCCAACATATGATTAGAGAAATCTCCATGCATGGCGGGACAGATCTATTTCCTCATCTAACGCAGAGAGCCGTCTATAAGCCGGCAATCTAAATTATGGATAAAAACACAGTGTGGTGCTTTTGGGAGATATTGTGTGGGCCCGGTGTAATAACACTTGCTATGACCCCTATCATTTTGTCCCGCCACATCATGCAATGGGCTTTCGGGGTGGCTGTCACCCTCCATTTCCATCAATAGGCTTTGCCATTCAAAGGAATATGACATAGCTGTAAAGCAATCTGGCCCGACTCTGGGAATTAATTTGAAGAAGCTGTCCAATGAATCACATTCAGATACTAGGGACATGTTTTCACGTGCCTCATTGTACAATGTCTCTGGCTTGTCAAGGGAAAAAAGACCCCCCCCCCCCACACTCTTTTTTTAGGGGATTGAATACACGGGAAAGAGCAGCCCAACTTTACATATGCAAAAACAGTAAGCGCATATGCATTGATGTAGCCAGACACAAAGCAGATGGCACAATCAAAAATGCCATTTGCCTTGTAAGCCATGCACCTTTCACAAGCAACTTTCATTTTCACGTCATCACAACTTGAATATGAAAGCGCCCGAAACAGATGTGGTCAGGACCATTGACTAAATGCATTGCATTTGAATATTTTACGTATTATTTGAACAGCCTTATTTTAGTGCAATCCTTTAGTGCATGCTCAAAAAATAAAAGTGTTTAATAGATGTAATCAAACCGAGGGAAAAAAATATATGCAATTAAAGGAAGATTTCTAAAAAAAAAAAAAAAAGAAAAAAAAAAATTTCATTTCGTCAAGCCTATGCAATAAAAAGGAAATGGATTCAGCTGGATTTGATTTTCTGCACCACCATAAAACAAGTCATTCATCCATTGTAACAAAGTATTAAAATAATACTACATTACATTATTTCATAACACCATTACACTTTTTTTTTTAAACACTGGATATTTATATTATATATATTTTTCTTCTTCTGGTGAACAAAGTGGATGTAACCAATAGAGAAATGGCAAACGTGATCCAACTTATAGCTGGGTAATATTTAGTCTTTGACAATATATATCTTTCTATGTTCTGAAATATTTGACTTTTTTCTCTCTTTTTTTTGCAGAGGAACATTTCAACAAAAAAAAAAAAAAATCAAAATATTTGATAAGAACTCAAATTTAACTAAAAATGTCTCTATATTTTAGAATGTACATTTACAGTACATGCACTAATATTACAATAATAAACAGCAATCCCTACAACATTTTAATATTTTATATAAATATATAAATATTTAATATACATGAAAACTGCGAAGAATCAGTTTTGAAATGAACAATTTGAACAAATTCATGGAAATTAATGAAACTGACCGACTCAAAAGCTGAAGTTTAAATCAGAGACACTTTCAGTGCATCTCTGTCATTCTTGCGAATCACAAGACGAGAAAGGATCTTGAATTTACTCTCATTCTTCAACCAAACAAAAATTGCATTAAAATACATTTTAAGTGTAATTTTTCACCAATAAAGTAAATATTCCATATTGCCCGGGCCTAATCAAACGGATTAAGCGAATAACCATTTTACAAATTGAAATTGAAACGTAATTGTCACAAAATGTTAAAGAATTAGGTTGGGGTAACTCATTTAATTAACTAAATTGAACAAGCAGCAAAACTCTTCTTTTTTTTTTTTTTTTTTTTTGAGTGCAGGCAAATACAAATCTTGAATGATACCCTCGGCTGAGTATTAATAATCTTGATTATGACCGCTGATCAGAGCGTTTCCAATGTTTGATGCTGTTTTGTAATCATGATGGGGATGTATATTTATTTGATCTTCATATGCAGATACAGGCAGAGGGTACTTTAATGCATGTCGTGGTCAGAGGTAAACACCCTACAGCAGTGTGTGTGTGTGTGTGTGTGTGTGTGTGTGTGTCCTGCGAGATGAAAGCCATTGTCATGCTAATGCACTTCGTAGCAGAGCGCCCACACTCGTGTTTCAGACGCGCTCTCACTCGACGTCCATCGCCACGCTCAGGCCCGTGCTCTCCACCCCCTAGAGTCTCTCAAACACTCCCTCTGAAATCAAAGAGCTATAGTAGTACTCCAGGCCTCTAAGAGTCGAGCCTGACCGACACACACGCATCAATGCATGCCACCTCTCCTCGATATTCAAAGAATGCCGAGATACAGCGGCAGAGAGCAGTAGAAACACTTAGAGATAAAAAGGCACAATGGAGAGCGGGCTACAATCAGATTGAGACGCAGGTCGAGACAGATGGGACCCTGTATTAATTGTACGGTGGTCTATTCACAGGGCCACTGCTGGAGCTCCAGCTCTCTGAACACACTCATACAGGCCCACAGTTCGGATGGCTTTCAATATTCATAACCAAATCATGGCCTGGGTACTTCTGGGTTTTTTTTTTTAACCTAGTCAAGATGGATTTATTTTTCTATTATTTATATTGCTTGTTAAGATTAAAAAGCTGACCAAATAAGCTTTTAATCTAATTTTAAACTTCTAAATTCTCTGTTTTCATATCATTATCTACAGTGATCATGAGATTTGACCCCCAAAAAAAGTAGATTTTGTTGATAAGTTTGATCTCTTTTTAAAGAAGACATTGGCAGATTATTGCTGAAGTGAAAAAGGTTTTTTTTTTTTTTTTTTTAAAGTGAACGTGAAGTGATAGAAGTTTAAGTTTGTTATTATGAGAAATGCACAGAAATACTATTTAAAATTTTATATGAAATGTTTTACAGTAATTTTCTGCAATAAAATCAAAGTCATAAATCTGAACAAGATGTGTTTCAAATTTGAGGTTGATGTCTCTATTTCCACTACATGAAATTCGTTTCCCATTCATTTCCAATGCGGTCGTTGTGTGTGTACGTGTGTGTGTATGTGTGTGTGCGTGTTTTTTATCTGTCTGTCTGTCTGTCTCTCTCTCTCTCTCTCTCTGTGTGTGTGTGTGTGTGTGTGTGTGCACATTGCAAGTGTCAAAATCTTTACCAAGTTTCGTACCATTCCAATGATGTTAACAATTCTATAAAATTTGGTTGTGAACCATAAAGTATTTATTGCCATGAAATGCATTTTAAAAAATGTGGTCATTAAAGCTTGACATTATAACAGTTTCATTCTCTCCTGTGTTAAATTGACAAAAAAAAAAAAAAAAAAAGTTTAAGATAGAGTTCTGGCATCAGGATTTGTAAATATTTGTACAACTCTAAAGTTGTACAAGCAAAAAATTGCTTTATGTTTAAAATTATATAAACACAATGCCATTGTTCTTTCATTCATTCAAACATATGTGTACTGTACATATACTATGTATACATATACAAATATGAATGAGATCCCTCTCAAGGTAGTATTGACATGACAGTACAAAATATTTCATGCAAACCAAAATAATTATAGTTATTTAAAAATTAAGAGATGTGAAAATGCATAAATGACAATGTTTACAATGAAAATATGTATTTATTAAAGAATTTACAAGCTGATTAAAATGACTATAATAACAACACATTGCATGTTGTTTTTATTCAAAATGCAATTTTTGACTGTAAAACACTGTATTGATCACTGAGAAAAATGGTGTACAAACAATTTTCACTCAATAAATTTCGCAATTAATTACAAAGAAATGGCAAGTAACACTTTGAATTAAACATGAATTTTTGAAGTACAAACTCAAAGACTGAAATAGTATTTTCTTCTAAAACTCTCCAAAAATCTTTGTTTTATGTATAGCGTAGAAAAATAGAAAAACATTTTTTTTTTTTTTTACAGTTGTATGGTGTAAAATCACATTTGATTCTTCAGCATATTTTGAAAGTACTTATGGATTATAGCAACATTATTTGACTGAATGAATTATTTGACTCAAATTTAAATTTCATGATGCATTGCATCACAAACTAAAGAATCATAGTTTAATTCAATTGTTTTCAGAGCAAAGATTTATGCCCTTGCATATTATTAACCTATTATAATGTTTCTATCAGGCTTTGATTTTTTTTTTCCTGCAACATAGTTCTTCATTCTGGTCATTATAACTTGAAAGCGAGAGTTACATTCACAAAGGATGCCATGTTTTGAACTTAACCCTCAATTAGAGAAGTGCACCAACTTACCTAATGAGCCACGCAGTTCGGCAGATGCCTGCGACTTTATTCCCAGTGGGTAATCGTCTTACCGAAATATATATCAAATTAATTTTTTGATCTGTGTCGGCGTCATGACAGAACATCCCCTCTTAAACTTTTAAACCAAAGCAAGCATACATATCAAACACCCCCCGCTCACTTCTCATTACTTTACCGGAATTTCAGTTGAGCAAAAACAAATAAACAAGTTATTTGCATGAGAAATATTACCGCATTATAACTATCATTAGTGACTTTTTTTTTTTTATAATAACTTATAAAGACGCAAGGCCAGGGTTCAGTTTCAAGCACTCGAGTAAGAAGATTAAAGTTTTATTTGATTCACTGGGAAGAAAATGCCGGATTTTCTTTTTTACTTTTAAAGGTTGCTTTTGTTTTACTTTTGTCCTATTGTTTTCATTTCCAATTCACTTTTCATACAATTTTCATTCATTTATTATAAATGGAAAGCTTTAATACTTAGATTTTCTTTCCACAATACCCGCATTCCCTCAGATCCGACCTTGAGCACTTCTCATGCTGGATTTGAAGTTTTAGCTAAATGGATGGTTGATGTTTGCGTGTTAAGGGATTGAACACAATGCAAAGCAAAAGTCAAAAAGTTTAAGAAGATGAACAGATATTAGGCCTTGTTGTGCCTTCTGTCCGCTCATAAAGAAAGTGATTTTGGCCGAACTGCTCTTTATCACACTGTGCAAGGCTCTTGAAAAGCGGCTCCCGATCTGGACCCCCAATCATGAAATTACACAGAGCGTCTTAAAGAGCGAGGTTAAAGATTATCTGATGATCGTGGAATGCATTAGCCACTCCAAACTCTCCACAAAGATGCTGTGGTTTTCACTTTTCATAATTAAAAGAGTGTTTTTATTCTTTCGTTGATAAGTACTTTGAGAAGCTTTCCCTGTCCGGGCCTAAGAGCCTTATGATTAGATTGTTCATTGAAACTGGACAAAAAGGCCATCCGGGAACAGATCTTTGAAGAGTAATCCACTGGCTTCAACTCATACAGTAGTTTCTGTGAAATGCTTTACTGGGTATTGCGTACAGATTCATTTTTTGCAAACAGTTTTTAAAGTTCAAATGTACAGTAAGTGCATACTTAAATTCTTCCCCAGTAGGTTCAGTTTCAGTCTATTCAAACGTACAAAAAGCCACGCTTTTTCATTCAAATACCAGCAAATACAGATGAGATACGAGATGATACGAGATGACGTTGATCAGGCCAAAAGGGGTTCAAACAAAAGGTTTTTCCAGCTATTGTGGTTAAATGACTTGTAGTTCATTCACACATTTCCCCACAGCTGTGTGAGGTTATGGAGAAAGACACACAGTGTGTATGAGAATGCAGATGGCGGCAGATGCACAGGATGCTGCGTATGGATTTGTCTTCCTCTATAAGTTCAGTGATTTGTCTATTTCTCCTGAGTTGACAGGAAAGCATACGTTATGCTGCCCAAACATATGTCTGTAAGCAAAGTCTTATTTCCCTCATCTTGCGTTTAAGGCGATAAGGTGAATTGTTACAGACACGAATAGTCAACACGAATACTTTTTTTGTTTTGCTAATCAAAATCAAATGAATGATTACTGTACATGTTTTGATGCTGTTGATGTGACAATTTTTTATGTCATGTATTTGATGCCTATGTGACTTATGCACCCAAATGTTAATCTATCTGATACCTGAAAAATGTGGTTCAGTATTTTTGGCTCACATGCTACAAATATTAAGGTTCTTTATTGGAATATGGTTACCTGAAGAACTTTTAACATCCATGGAAACTCTCTTCAAACTAAAGCTTCCAAAAGGGTGTTTTCACATTTATAGGGGCTTTCGCACCAGAGGAACGGTTTCATAGTTCCTGTAAATATTGGCGCAAGTACCCGCTTTTTGTGTTCGCACCGCAGGAACTGGGAACGATTTTGGTTATAGGAACGCCTTTTTGGGGGAAACTAAATTAGCTCTTACTTCACAGTAGGGTGTAACTCAGCACAACAGGAACTAGCAGTGACGCAACTGTATGTTGATTGGCCGAACGCATGCCATACGAAACACCAGCACCCGCCATTTTTAAAAAGCTGTGTAAACAAACACAGTTTACATACTTACTCCACAAACTAACTCCAGGAACATGGAAAGCAGTGATAGATGGAGGCCAGGCACTTCTCAACCTTTACGCTACGGAGTTGTTGATGTTGTTGAATGCCGTGCTTAAATTACGTTTCTGTCGGCCGGCTTACGTCACTTCACAGTTCCCACCACCGGTGCGAATGCAACCAGGGAAATTACCCGTAGGGGAACATTTGGTTCTGCGGGACCGTCCTGGTGAGTAGTTCCTATAACTGAGTTCCTATAACAACCTGGTACGAAAGCCCCTTACACCACAGGAGAACCATTTTTGGTTACCCAAAGAACATCTCAGTGGACAGTTTTTAAAAGAACCATTTTATTTTTCTTTGTGTGAAGAACATTTGGCACAAAAGGACCTTTTTCCACTATAAAAAAATTGTTGTTTTCATGGATGTTAAAGTCCCACTGAAGAGCCTTGAAAAGCGCAGCGTTATTCAGTGTGTTGGAGTAATTTCCACTGAAACAGGAAGACAGGGCGGGACATATCAAGCAGATCAAAAATTTACCCTTTTTAAAATAGCCAATAGCGTTTCATTTATATCACAGCTCGGCCAGAGCTGTTGAGCTTCGCAAAGCCGCATTTGACAGCTTATGACAGTCACTGTATGATTCCCCTTTTAGATTTAATATGAAACTGTTACCAAAGCAAAACAGTGATCATAATCACGCTGAGGATGTGTATGAAGTAAGGGTTAATGCCCGACCTCCGCTGCGCGTCGGACGGTTCACGCCTCGCCGTCGTCCATTAATACCTGACAATGGACACCTTGAAGGGCATTAACCCGCTTATACCATGGTCACTTGCCAAATAACACATTTTTAAAACATTAGTTTATATTTTAATTAGTTTTACAATCGAAATCTAAAGTTTTTACAAACAATAACTTGGTCTCCCTGGTTACGCCTGACGGTTTATTTACTAGGTGTCCTCTATCAGTTTTTACTGGACACCCTGCAGCCAATCAGAATCGAGTATTCACCCAGACCATGGTATAAAAGTATGTAATGTATGTTGGTGCATGGCACCGGTGTTACCTCTTCTACTCGTTAGAGCTGTTTCTAATGCCGAGTCTGTCTAACCATTTCTCCTCATAATGTCCTTCATATCACTTTATAATACAGCATTCAGTGCAGAATTCAAATGGGTCTGATGTGTTCTCTGCTCTGGTCTGTGGCGTCTCTATCATATGATCCGCTCTGTGTATCGTGTCTCTGGACCGGAGCTGTGGCGGTTCCTGTGACACTAACCTGAAACCAGACTTCATTCGCCCCAGTGGAAAGCTTATTTACACTGTCTGAATCGTTCCCTATCCCCTATATAGTGCACTATGTGCCATTCACCATTTAGAAAATAGTAAATGTGTGAACAAGTGATCAATTTCAGCCGCAGCTTCAGCTCTATTTATAGTGTAGGGGGCGGAGCTTCAGATTCTAGAGAGCATTTGATTGGACAGAAAATCTGATGAGAAGCTGAAGTGCAGAGTGATGTCATTTTGGCAGAAGTGAAAGACTGTAAGTTTGAATGCTTATATCTTCTAAATGCGAATTGTGTCATTGTTTCAGAGCACACTAGCTTATAGATAACCTTAAGACTAACATATTCATACTAAAAGCAAAAACAAAAACTTCAACTTTGATTTCAAGGGGACTTTAATGTCATTGAACCATAAATGCCAATAAAGAACCTTTGTTTTTAATCGTGTATTCCACAAAAGGTTATTTTTGGTGGAAAAGGGTTCTTTAGGTTATTAAAATATTCTTTACACAAAGAAAGATATGGTCAATTTAAGAGCTGTTCACTAAAATGGTTCTTTTATGGCATCACTGCAAATAATCCTTTATTTTTAAGAGTGCACGATTAAGGTCTGTAAAGGTGGACTTCAGTGTTTGCTGGCTTTGAAACAGAAAGTTAGCCGCACTGCCCCTGTTAATATGGAGGTAGCGTTCAGATAGTCTCAGTGCAAGTGCAGGAGTCAAAGCGAAGGTCCTGGCTCCCGGGCACATCCCAGCAAGCGTGACTCCCCTCTCCCCGAATCTCTCTCTTGAATGCTGCATCTGCAAGAACTTTATTAAGGCAAGCGAGCGGTGTTATGCATCTCTGTTTGACACTTTAGAATTACAGCACAGGTGTTTCAACTTAAAAGGGTCTATTCATTCACGCCAAGCCGAGTGACAAGGAGGACCACGGGGGCCACGGGAGGATAGACGTGATACAGGCAGGCGGCGGAGCGCTCGTAGGGTGTTTGAATGGATGATCGGTGAAAACAGTCGCCCCATACCCAGAGGGATCAGACCCAATGATAGTCTTTCTGCGGCTGCTTAGAACATAATGCATGTGCTATTGGGCCAAAGTGATAATGTGCTTTCTGTATTCCCTGCTCTCCCTTTATCTGGAGGAATGAATCAAATAAAAGAAGAGAAACAAGATTTTCGACCCATTGCTTTTGATTAAGTGATTTAACATGCAGAGTTCCCAGGCTCGGCAATATCTCTAATGGTCTGGAAAAACAGGAGAGAGAGGGAGGCGATAGGAAAGCTTTGGTCAGCCTTGCGCAAGGAACATTATCCAGGGGTTTGTGTGTGTGTGTGTGTGTGTGTGTGGGTGAGTGTGTGTGTGTGGGTGGTGGATGTGGAGGGCGGAGGGGTAGCTGTTAAGAACTTTAAAATGTGCCCTCTTTGCTTTTTCAAAGGCTAGTTGGTGTATTATGGTTAAGTCGGCTTTGGATTTGTGAAAGGCTTTTAACACACCCCCCCAAAAAAACAAAACAATACAAATGCAGCAAATCTTAGGAAACTGAATGATATGCTGTATTTGATAATAATCAAGTCCAATATAAGGAAATAGTGAATCCATCAAATGTATTATGAATGTTTTATTCATGAGTTATTGGTGCTACAATTAATAGAGAGTCTTAGCGCAAAAAAGCATTTGTAGATATTTTTTAAAGCGTTTTTTATTTCTAAACTATAAGGCTGATTATTTCAAGATAAACAAGCGCAACATTTTACATTACGTTACAAATGTGCGCTGAACAAAATTTGTAGTAGAATGAATCACTTTGAAACAAATTTCACTCGAAAATTGCTTGTAAATTTCTCAAATTATTACAAATAAATGGCAAGTAACACATTAGACTAAACAGTGAAATTTTGTAGAAAGACTGAAATAGTATTTTCTTGAAAAACGCACTCCAATAATCTTGGTTTCCTTTACAACTTCGAAAAATCATTTTATATAGTGCAGTTCATTACTATTAAACTTCTTCTTAAGTAAACTACTTAACACCCAGTAATATATACATTTTTAAATGTATCAGTTTTTATTTGTGGTGCTAAGAAATCACAATGAAAAGAGTAATTACATGCTTATTATAATTAATAACATTGTAATAACAATGTAACTACAAGTACCTCCGCAAAGCCATTATACGTTAAGTGCTTTAGTTATTGTTCTTATTTAAATCCACATTATTATATACATTTAATCAGAGCGTTAATTATTTGTCTTGCTAAAGTGCATACAGTTTGACAAAATAAAGATGTTTAATCATGTCAGACAAAAGAGCTACTGAATGTTTCTCAGCTCACCTAAAAAATAGTTTATTTATTTTATTAGCAGAATATTACTTACAGTATTATATAAAATAACTCATAAAAATCTGATGTTTTATAAAGTGTACTGTGTCCTGCTAAAGAGCACAAAATTTGCAGAGATATAGATGTTTAATCAAGAGTTACAGTACTTTACATAAAAAAGATGGTCAAAAACTATAGTTATTGACCTATAATGTTGTTTTCATGTGTGAATTCCATGCACAACGACAACCTCCAAAAAACAACTTTTCTCCACAGGCAATTATTACAAGTGTGTCGAAAAGAACATTACCGGTAATTATGGCAGGCAATAACTGTAATGATCAGAGTGGGACCATTAGAATGCAGAGGAGCAATTAGAAGTTAATCAACTAAAAGGTGGTGAATAATTATAATAGCAATCGAGAGGTTCCTCCCGGACGATACGCCCCGCTCTGTTTCTAAAATGCTGCAGCAACGTTTGCCAAGAACGCATCGCCACAGCTGATTCCAAGCTCAATTTTAATTTTAAAGCCGTTTATGTGCTTTTCCACTCGCAGCTGAGCTTAATGTCTCTGATTCGCTCTCAAATGAATTGCAGGGGATATTTACAACTGAACCGCAAGCTATGTCTACTTGTCTTTGTGTTTTCCCAGCCCTGCAGAGGAAGGACATACAGTAATTGCCATGCATTTGAGATGATACGGGTTGTTTGTTTGGAAGTGGGTCTATGTGTGTGTGTGTGTTTGTTTGTATAGCAAAGTGGAGTTTGTTTGTGTCATATATCTCCAATGAGACTGAACCATAGGCTGCTGAAACTCACACACGCGTGTACATCCGCGCACACCGTACTAATGGTCTGTCTGACAGAGGTAATAACTTGTTGTGTTTAATTGCACTTTGTGTATGAGGTAAAGAATTGACTAATTAAGAAGAAGTAATCAGTGCAGCGGCACTAGGAAAAGCCCATCAATAATTAAAGCAGGGAATGCATCAGTGTTCAGTGAAATTAAACAAGAGAGAGTGTGTAAACAAATGCAAAAGAGCTAATAAGGGCCAAACACAGATATGCATTGTGTTTCAAAATGTGTCGCAATCCATAAAAGAGCATGTTCACATTGCATTCCCAGGTGTTACAGTGAACATTAGCGTAAACTTTCTCCAGAAATTATTGTCATGGCACTGCAAAGTTTGAATAGCATCATACTAGGTTAGTTAAGGCTAAGTTACTATTTGGTACAATAGTTAAATAGCACATATATTTAAAGGTAACTCTATTGCCCCCTAAGGTTTGTTACTGTCAGCAATACAAGAACACACATTTAAAGGGATAGTTCACTCAAAATGTTTAATTATGTCATCATTTACATTTACACTAAAAGATGATATTTTGAAGAATGTTGGTAATCAAACAGTTGACAGTGGCCATTGACTTCCATATCAGGAATAAAATACTGGAAGTCGATGGCTACCGTCAACTTTCTGGTAACCAGCATTCTTTAAAATATCTTCTTTTCTGTTCAGAAACTCATACAGGTTTGGAACAAATAAGACAGATATTTCATTTTTGGATGAACTATCCATTTAAGTACTGTGCAATGGGACAGTACAATGTGGTATACTGATATAAAAAATAACAAAAACACTTGAAATATGTGGTAAAAAATGGCAGCTGTGGTTACCAGCACTGTACCGTAACATTTTTGGTTTTACATGACTACTTAAATTTACAGTAAAAAAAAAATATATATATATTATAAATACTGATATTATTTTAATATTCTAAACTTCTAAAGTACTAAAGTCTGTTTTGTACCTGTATACATAACTTACAACAAAAGCTAAAAAGAAACATAATTATCAAAACAAAATACAATGTGTCATGCCTGGAATTGTGGGAATGTCAGTTTATAGTTTTTGACTGTAAAAATGACAAATTACCGTAGTTCCAAAATCTGTACATTAAACAGTATTTTACTGTGAACTTGCATAAAATGTCCATTAACAGTTTTTCGGGGAATTTGTTTTTAAACAATTAACAGGTAGTATTTGAAATAAAATTAAAAG
>NC_137145.1:24308851-24391351 GCF_949319135.1 Squalius cephalus
ATGAATATGAAGTCCCTCTACATCACATTTCAAAATTAAAATTGGTTGCATATGGCGTTTCATGTTCATGTTTTATATGTGAATAAAAGTCTAAATTCAATCTGTTCATCATATAAAGCGATTGTGTCTCTTCATAAAATTTGGACTAAACCGCTCGTTTCATATGGATTAGTTTTATGATCTCTTTATGAACTTTTTGAAGCGGCAAAGTGGTAGCTGCGTATATGGAAAGGACAGAAAGCTCTCAGATTTCATCAAAAAGATCTGTATTAATAAATGCAGTCTTGGTGAGCATAAGAGGCTTCTTTCAAAAACATTTACGAACCCCAAACTTTTGAACGATATTGTAGAGAGAGAGAGAGAGAGAGAGAGAGAGAGAGAGAGAGAGAGAGAGAGAGAGAGAGAGAGAGAGAGAGAGAGAGAGAGAGAGAGAGAGAGAGAGAGAGGTTTAACAAGACTTTATTATTTACATAATAAAAACATTATTCACAACATCATCAAATACTCGTTAATCAAAAAAAATAAAATAAATTAAAAATTCAGAACCAACTGGCCCTCATCAATTTCACACAAAACATTATTAAGACACCAAATATCATCAAAACATCCCTCATTTTTTATAAGCTTATAATATACAAACTCTATATTTAACCTGGCAGCTACAAGGTTCTTGAACATTAATTCAGCATCAGTACTAAGAAGATTCAGCCCCTCATTCTTCCTCGTCTTCCAAATTGCTAATTTTGCAGTTCCGATCAAGTAGTTTAACAAACACGCTTTCCTTCTGATTAAGAATCTGTACATCACACCCCCAATAAACACTTCTTCTAAAAAATTCTCATCAAATGCTTGAAACCATCTATCAAGAAGATTAAAAAGACCTTTCAACCTATTACATCTTAAAAACAAATGTTCCAAATTTTCTACCATTCCACAAAACCTACACTGTTCCCCCACTGCTGGATTCAGGTGCGCTACATGTCTGTCCGTAGCTATCGCCCCGTGGATAAGCCTCCACTGCAGATCAGCGGTGCGCTTCTCTATGGGAGGCTTATACAGGGCTCTCCACCTGTCCCTCACGAGGAAGTCCGGCTTCAACAAACCTGGCCACCTGGAGGCTTTCTGTCCTTTAAGAGAGTCCTGGTGTAAAACTTTGACTGTAGAGTAATATATTGCTTTTTTTGATGCATATTCAAAATATTCCAGCTGCGGGGTTTTAAAAGATAGAATTGACCCCACATCTTCATCTTCATTTTCCGTCTTTATAAGATGTGAGATTTTAATTCCTGGGAGTTCCTGTTCATTCGTCAAGTCCATCAGAGTTCCTCTCCCAATGTACTCTCTGTAACTGCTTGGTAAGGCATTGACAATCTCCTCCATCAACTTTTCTGTCAAGCGTGACGATCTTAAGCCAGTCATTTCCTTAAGTTCCTCCAACGACTTCCATCCATCTCTATTCAAGAGGTGTCCCAGCTTGACAATGCCATTTCTCTGTAAGCATGCACTCACACTTACAGAAGACAAAAGTCTTGTTAGAGTCATTGGATTAAAAAACAATGGTTCCTCTAGAACCCAGTTCCCAGGTTCATCAACCTCTCTTTCAACTTTAAAAACAGCTCTCCATGAATGCAACATTGTCCGGTAAAAATGCGAAAGCTCAGACATGTTTATCTTCTCCAGGTTCATTAAAAATAAATGTCTATCCAATCCAAGACCCCCAGTTTTCTGAAGAATTGCCTTTGCAGTCTGAGACCAAACCAAGTCCTTATGGTAGAGAAGTCTCTGTGCTGCTTGGATTCTGAACGCACAGATTCTGCTCCTCACGTCCACTAGACCTTGGCCTCCTTCTTCAACTGGAAGATACAGTGCTGCTGCACGAATCCAGTGCTCTCCACTCCAGAAGAAATTCACAACAGTCCTTTGTATCCTGCAGATCAGCTCATCAGGAGGCTCCAGCACCACAAGTCTATGCCACAGGATAGAGGCAGCCAGGTTGTTTACCACCAGAACTCTTCCTCGGTACGACAATTGTGGTAATAGACATTTCCATTTAGACAATCGAGCATTCACCTTCTCCAGCATTCCCTCCCAATTCTTTCCTTTAAATGCTGTATTTCCTAAAAAAACACCTAAAAATTTTAACCCTTCTCTTACCCACAGCAATCCACCTGGTAACTTTGGAGGTCCTAACCCTCCCCACTGACCAATAATAAGCCCTTCACTTTTCCCCCAGTTCATTTTTGCTGAAGATGCCCTCTCATATTTACTAATAATTCCAGTTAAAATGTCAACATCATTTTGACTCGTGATAAAGACTGTGATATCGTCCGCATAAGCAGATAAAGACACCCTACTACTGCTATTTATACCAGGAAGTAAAATTCCATTCAGATCTCTCCTTATCCTACACAACAAAGGCTCAATAGCGAGACTGTACAATTGTCCAGAAAGTGGGCAACCCTGCCTAATACCCCTTGATACCGGTATGGGTCCACTTAATCCTCCACCAGCTTTAACCATCACAAAAACATTTGAATATAATAACTTAATATAAGAAATAAAATTCTCCCCAAATCCAAATTGTTTTAAAACCTTAAGAAGATACACATGGTCAACCCGATCGAATGCTTTCTCTTGGTCCAAACAAAGAATACCCAGGTTTAAATGATTAAATTGGTTAAAATCAATTACATCCCTCAATAAAAAGAGATTATCCATAATTGACCTTTTGGGAATGCAATATGTCTGGTCATTTTGAACCAATAACTCTAGATAACACTTTAACCTATTTGCTAAACACTTTGACAGTATTTTATAGTCCAAACATAATAGAGAAACTGGTCTCCAATTCTTTAGAAGACCTAGATTTCCTTTTTTTGGAAGCAAAGACAGTACAGCTCGTCGGCAGCTTATAGGAAGTGTTCCACTTTTGATGCTTTGAATGAGTACTTCATACAGATCTTGTCCTAATATATTCCAAAAAGCTTGGTAAAACTCAACTGGCAGTCCATCAATTCCCGGAGAACGTCCTCTTGATAACTGTTTCATTGCTTCTGTAATCTCCTGAAAAGTTATTTGACTGTCTAGTGATGTTCTCCCCTCATCTTCCACCTGAGGTAAATCACTCAGCAAATCAGAAGCACTCTCAACTTCACAGTTCTCAGCTTCATACAAGTTTTTGTAGAAGTTAACCGCCAGCTTCTTTATTTCCACCGGGTCTGACGTTATAGTCCCATCAGGCCGTTGAAGGTGATACATTTGTTTTTGTTGGGAGCTTTTCTTTTCAAGGTTGAAAAAGAATGATGTAGGAGCGTCCATGTCTTTAATAGAACAGATTCTCGCCCTTACAATTGCTCCTTTCACTTGCTCCTGTAGTAACGAGCCAAGTTCTTTCTTTTTCTTATTCAACAGCTCACTCTGCCCAGTTTCATTATTATTAAAAATAGTACTTTCCATTCTTTGAATGTCTTTCTCCAAGCTTTTTACTGCAAACTTCACCCTTGATGTATTATGTGAACTGTAATTTTGACAAAATATTCTTACATTTACTTTGCCAACATCCCACCACTGACACATGTTTTCAAAAGACTCTTTCTGCATTTTCCATTTATTCCAGAATAATTCAAAACTATCACAAAATAAAGCATCTTGTAATAATTTAACATTAAAATGCCAAAAATAGTTTGGCTTTGTAATTGCCTTCATGTTTAAATCAAATAAAACCAAATGGTGATCTGAAAACCCAACAGGTACAATAACAGCATTCATCACCTTATTATTCCATGTTTTATCAATATAAAATCTGTCTAGCCTTGCCCCACTAACCCTATTCTCAGATGCTTTAACCCATGTATATTGCCTAATTCCTATGTTTCTTTTCCTCCAAATATCAATCAAATTAAGCTCTTTTATAATTTTTGATAATACCACACTTGACTCATTATGAGGTTCCTCCCCATTCCTATCAATTATAAAATCCACAGTACAATTCCAGTCACCTCCAATGATAACACACACCTGATCTCCAATTTTTTGAACAGCATTTTTTAGTTTCATAAAAACCTCCACCCGCTCAGGCCCAATATTTGGTGCATAAACATTTATAAGCACAAACACAGTTCCCTTATATTCTATATGCATTAATAATACTCTTCCCTTTACAACTTCTTCTACAACTAAAATATTTACACTTATATTTTTTGAGAATAATATGGCTACACCAGAACTCAAATTTGTCCCATGGCTTAGCACACATTTTCCTTCCCACCATCTATCCCATTCCGACTCATTTTCTGTATTAGAATGTGTCTCTTGCAAAAAAACAATATCCACCTTCTTAATTCTACATAATTCTGACACCATTGCCAACTTATTTCCATCCCTACCCCCATTTATATTTAAGGAGCCTGCTCTCAAAAACTCCATAAAAAGGGAAAAGTATAAAAAGGACAGAAATAGAGTGAAAAGACAAAGAATAGCCGACACCCTATGTGTTTTAATCATTTTGTGAAGCATTTGCCTTACTCTTTCTTAACTTCGTTAAAATCTTCCTTAACCGAAATCTTTTCTGCTTGCTAAGAACCTCATGACTAACGTTTCTTTGTAACAAAGTCACCGACACTATAAATTTCCCTATATCTGGGAAGAAATCCTTGACTTCCACAGTCTTTCCAAAAGTTGCATCTAGAAAATCATTTATTTCTTGCAGTGTATATGTGTCCTCCATGATTTGTGAACCAATATCTGAAATTTCAGAGAAATTATCATCATCTCCCATTTCAGAATCAGTACACATTTCAACACTGTTAAACACTTCAGGATCATCAGTTTGAACCATTTCAACATTTATTTTTCCTTTGGTGACATCATCAGTCATCACACTACTTTCCCCCATTTTAGATGCATCGTTTTGTCCAGTAGAAATCTCGTTTTCATCAACATCATCTCTCTGATCATTACTGTCAATAAAATCAGCATTAACAACGTTCCTTTCCTCTGTAATCTGAGCTGGTACTCTCTCATCATTTGTTTCACCAGTGTTAATCTGGACATCTTCATTTTGTTCCTGAACATCCTCAGCAACAGCACTAGGCCTATGTTCAGCTACCTCTTCCTGCCTATCCTGGGCCTTATGTGGGCACGCCATCCGCTTATGCCCAATATCGCCACACTCAAAGCACTTCATGCTACCAGTATTAGCGTACACCACATACGATTTTCCCTCGTGGCCAACTCTAAACGACACATCCAGCTCTGGCTGATTCAAAAACATAAACACTTGCCTCCTGAAAGACATAACGTGCTTCAAAGCTTCATTTCTGCATCTCAGTGGAATAGTTCTAATCCCACTTGCAAACTTTCCATATCTCGCTAACGCTCTTTCAATTTCATCATTCTGAATGAAAGGGGGAACGTTAGACACGGTTATACGGGTTGTTGGCGTTACCAGCGGTGAAATGGTAAGAAAATCTCCACCTACCACAATTCCTTCGCTTATCAACCGATTTGCCAGTTCTTCCTCCTTTACAAACACCACTACCGCCTTATTCATCCTCGACGCCGAAGAAATGTTTTCATATCCGATTAGTTCTCCAACCACCAGTAACACATCCTCCACCGTCACGCCTTGTACAGGCACACACCTGACGCCGTGACGGAGCGACACAGGTGACACCACCACCTCCGCGGCCGCGGGGTGAGACGCCATCTCGGTGCCGCCACAAAAGTTTCCAAATAAACAAAAGTCTTTGTTTCCTTGGTCAAAACGTATTCCTCTTCTAATACATTTTAATTAAAGTGCAGTAGAAAATAGAAAAACGAAAAAAAGTTAACTCCCGTACTCCCCGCGAAAGAAACCCTCACGCACACCCCAAACGCTCCCCGCCGTGCACCGGAAGAGAGAGAGAGAGAGAGAGAGAGAGAGAGAGAGAGAGAGAGAGAGAGAGAGACCAGAGTGCAAGACCAGCTTGCTGTTAGGGGTGCTGATTTATTAGACACTAAGAGTTGCCAGATCCATGACCCCTAGACGGCATGCCGCCTGCCGGCCCCTGGCTGCCCCTCCCTGACTAAAGCTCCTGGCTGCCCATCACTCGTAGGGATATGAGTTGCAACGGCGACTGGGGGCCCTTGTCCTTGGGTTTATAGGCTCGGAGTTGTCAAAAGGAGCCAGCTATAGTAAGCCTCCAAAATCAATTTCAATCAGCATGGAGCGTAATATTATCAAATGTCAAGTGCAACCAGGTTCTGTGCTTTGAAAATTATCCTTGACAGCCTTTTGGTGACTTAATTAAGTGCACAAAAAGAAAAAAAAGAAGGTTGTGGGGGGCGATGGGAGGGTGAAAAAATCAAAATATCTCAATCGCCTCGTCTTTTTTGAGCTTGACTGGTCGTATTGACATCTTGCAGAATGATTGCCTCTGTGGGGAATGTACATAGAGAAACGAAAGGGGCGGAAAGAGGGAGGGGTGAGGTGGTTTATTGATGGGGTCTTCATCGGCCCTGGCTTTTCCTGATATTGAAATGATTCCATCCAAATAAATCATGTTTCGATTTGTTTGTAATTGCAGCCAATCGATAGTGGCCCCAGGACAGACACTTGGGGAACACCGTTATCCAACCACATGGGATTTGATGTCCTGAGAGATTTGGGAAGAGACCAAGTGGATCTTTAAAAAGAAAAGAAAAAAAGCCCCTGATTGCTTCAATAACTAAACCCAGAAATGTTTTACATACATTGATGAGGGAAACACATCAGAACAAAAGGTGAAGGGAAATGTAAAGTGAGTTGTACAAGCTGTCGGGTCAGTCTAGTAAAATGCACATAAGCGTGACAGAACCAATGACAGACCTGCATGTCCATGAAGAACTGCCAAGTGCAGTAATTGACTCAGTGGCTGTCACACGTTGTTACGTTGTTATACGTGAGCGTGAGAAGTGTCAGATGCAGTCGGTGGCTGAAAGGTTAAATAGGTAGTTACATAGGTTGCGCTTGGCAAACACACATCAGACAGTTTTGCGTGGAATAACAGACCCGTTCTTTCCCCAAAGGACTCAGTTGTCCTTTAAAAAATCTGTCCTATTCTTTCAGTGACAGTGGCAATACAGGCTATTCAACAGAAACAAGAAATTAAGCTACTTTTTATAAACTTACATTTTGGAGATACTCTGCCAAAGCTAGTCGTGATTTAAAGTAGCTAAAGATCATTAGTTGATGAAATTGATCATCATTGTGAAATACATGTGAAACGGATTATTGAAAAGTAAGAAAATCTAGGGTTGGGTCTTAATTTAAATTAATCATAAACGAAACATCTTTCAAATTACTTTTATAAAAGTGTCACACCACAAGTTGCTAACAATAAGTATGAGAATTACAAGTCAAAAACCGTTTTATGTTAGCACTGCTGAGGTGAAATATGGATTATTCTACATGTAGACAAATTGATCACTTCCATTATATTACAAAAGCTGGTGGTTATGAATATGATCATAGATTTTCCCCATTAAAATGACATGAAGTGGCTTGAAATATGCCCGTCCAACAAAAAAATGTTGTTAACCATTATTAATTGAGTGAAAGATATCTAGATTTAGATCCAAATAAAGATGATTACTAGAGCTCTCCGGAGATAGATTTGCCAATCTAAAATAGCATCATTTCGCCCTCTTGTTAGCATGGTTAAGATGAAGTTATATCTGCAGAGCGCTGCATTACATTTGATAAGCAGAGAATTAAACTGCAAATAAAGAGTTATCTTCGCAAATAAAGCAGTCAACAAATGGACAAAAAAAATCAATATACTGTTAAAAAGGAGATGTGAGGTTTCTTGAGCAATATGTTTTTCCTTGCACACTATCCCAGCCGCTTTTAAACAAACACAAAACAATGAGAGACAAAAAATAAAAGTTTATGTCCAGAGTGTGGTTTACATTACTGCACATAAAATTACAAACCCAAGCTGATCCTTGACTATAAGTCTAGTGATCAACACATTATGACTACTTAAGATCAATTATTACTGACCATTAGCGTGAGAGTGATTATTTCTTGTGGTCTGAATGTCTGAGTGTGTTCTGAATGGAATACTGCTATACTACTCACTGCATAGTAGTAAAAAAATCAATTAAATTTATCTCAAACAGTAATATGCCACATAAACAAAATACCAGAATGTTTAATTCAACAAGTGACATCAGTAATTTGTATGAAGAAGTATTTTTATTTCAGGCAGATTCATTTATTAAAGTGCTCTTATTATGCTATTTTTGTTCAACTTTCTTCAGTGTGTAATTTTGCTGTTTGCACATGAAAAAGGTCTGCAAAGTTACAAGCAGGAGTTATTCTTTATATCAGTGTCAGTGTTTCTGAACTCCCTGAAATGCCTCCATTGTAGTCTTGAGTTTTCTTCCGGGAACGAACACGTCACAATATTCCTCATTTAAATAATTCCCACCCAAGGCATACACAGAATAAAGGGACGAGGCCTGGTTGAGTTAGTTAGTAGTGTGTTGAAACACAGTTATGGAAAGGAGCATGACTTTTCCTAAACATGCTCGAAGCGCTTGACCAATCACAACACACTGGAACAGCCGACCGATCAGAGCACATGGACGCAACGAAAGAGGGGTGTGTTTCCCCGCTGCTTAACTACTGTACTACGATGCATCGTTAAAGAAATCAACTAGCTAGTCACGACAGTTTCCTAAAGCTGTACTGTCGCAAATTTGTCGTTCAAACACAGTGGTTAATCATGTCATTCATGTGGTGGAGTAATAACTTATAATGAATCCATTTGAGATCGAAATAACGCCGGATGTTTTGCTATAAATTACTGACATGACATCTGAGGGATAATTCAAATTGTTATTTTGCTTTATTTCCAGATTCAATCATAGGCTCGTTCTTACGTAGCGTGTATGCACACACATGCGCACTATTCAAAAACAGAACTTTAAATATCTTGACAAACTAAAAGACGTAAATTAAATTAGTATGTATTCAAAATAAAATACATAGATTGTACTGAATGTCGGCTTGCTTATTTTGCTCAAGATAAGGATTTATTAAGTGCACATGTCATGCAAACTAGAAACTATGCTTCTAACCACAGGTCGAGAGCTGTCGTTCCAAACACACAACTTTGCGATGCTGTTTGTTGGAACTAGGTTTCGGGAAACACAGACTCGTTAAACTACGCTGATGACAACGGAACTTGCGACCATAGTTGGCTAACAATGGGAAACGCACCATTGACAGACTAGGAAGAGAGGAGCTGCAACAAAGTCAAATATGTGTAAAATAATCATTTTTAAATATTCAAGCATGAATATTTGCTATTCTAGCTATTCTATTCCAGAAGCTATTCTAGTAGACCCCAAAAACAAATCAAGACTTTGAAAAGGGGCATAATAGGTCCCCTTTAACACTGGAAATAGAGGGTCAAGTTGAACGCATATAGTGTACAGTACCAGTCAAAAGTTTGGAAACACTACTATTTTTAATGCTTTTGCAAGAAGTCTCTTATGCTCATCAAGCCTGCAGTTAAAAAAAAAAACAAAAAAAAAAAACAGTAATATTATGAAATATTATTACAATTTAAAATAATGGTTCTCTTTTTTAATATACTTTAAAATGTAATTTATTTTTGTGGTGCAAAGCTGAATTTTCATCAGCAAGTACTCCAGTCTTTGGTGTCTTATGATCCTTCAGAAATCATTCTAATATGCTGATTTATGATCAATGTTGGAAACAGTTGTGCTGCTTAATATTTTTTTATAACCTGAGATACTTTTTTCAGGATTATTTGATGAATAAAAAGTTAAAAAGAACTGTATTTATTTAGAATAGAAATATTTTGTAACAATATACACTACCGTTCAAAAGTTTGGGAACAATAACTTTTTTTTTTTAAAGAAATTAGTACTTTAATTCAACAAGAATGCATTAAATTGATAAAAGGTGATGGTAACGATTTATATTGTTAGAAATGTTTTTATTTTGAATAAATGCTGTTTTTATGAATAAATGCTGTTAACGTTTTACTCATCAATGAATCCTGAAAAAAGTATTCCAAAAAAATATATTAAACAGCACAACTGTTTCCATCATTGATAATAACTGAGTATCAAATCATCATATTAGAATGATTTCTGAAGGATCATAAGACACCAAAGACTGGAGTACTTGCTGATGAAAATTCAGCTTTGCATCACAAAAATAAATTACATTTTAAAATATATTAAAAAAGAGAACCATTATTTTAAATTGTAATAATATTTCATAATATTACTGTTTTTTTTTTTTTTTTTTTTTTTTTTTTTAACTGCAGGCTTGATGAGCATAAGAGACTTCTTGCAAAAGCATTAAAAATAGTAGTGTTTCCAAACTTTTGACTGGTACTGTATACTTTTACATTACAGAAAATATGTACTCAAAAAAGTAGTATTATAGTTTGCTATTCTGAATATAACCTGTGAGATAACAGAGATCCAGCAGTGTGTGTTTCCTACACTTCAGTTTTGAGGAAGATTTTGAGTGTTTCTGCTTGTATTTGCTCTTACATATCCTGTGTGTGTGTGTGATGACAGAGTGATAGTCTTTGTGTTTGTGTGTATCTTCGGCCCACACCCAGGGGTGCTCTGTGTAAATAAGCGTGCTCGCTTTCCCAGAGGCAAACCAAAACACACATATATCACCCGCTGCTTTAGGTCATCTCCAGAGAGCGAGTTTACAGTTGCCCTGCTCGCCCACAGCCATCATTTACTGAGTCCTGTTCCGAGTGTGTTTCGGACGTGTAACATAGCCGGGCCGTCACACACATATACAACGAAAAGACAAACCTGTAGCCAGGAGTGTGATGTGTTCAGATAGCTATGGAGAGATTTATTTGTTGTAGGTTTTTGTCACGCATTTCAGGTGGTAGGAAGATGTCAGTGGGTCTGAGACTGTCTTTGCTGCAAGTTTATTTCGCTGATCATCTTTTCTCTGAAAAGAGTTTCCTTTATGATTTTTTAAGCATTGACTCTCAACTAGATCACTAAAAACCTAAGGCTCAAATGACAGTATCTCTTTTCCAAAACCTGCTCCCTGGCTGTCTGTCAGCGTAGGTAGCAACCTTTTAGGCCACAGAACCTCATACGTGATTGAATTTGAGCACTCAGATTTTGATGTTTGGATGTTGCTAAGCTAACAACACTATTTACATGCATAAAAATACATAGCACACAAAATGGTCTTGTTGTTAGCATGTTGCTAAGCCAATGACACAATACTCTAATGAACATAAAAACAAATACTGGGAAAATAACATTGGCGTTGGCATGTTTCTAAGCTAATGAAACAAGCATAAACATACAGTATGTACTAGTGCATAAATATTCTGTAAATACATAAAGTTAATGATACAATACTAAGCATAAAAATACACAGCACACAAAATACTGGGTAAAATAGCATTGGCGTTAGCATGTTTCTAAGCTAATTAAACTATAATTCACATAAGAATACATAGCATACATAAACAGTGGGTCAACGGTCTTCTTAGCATGTTACGAAGCTAATGATGCAATAGGCTACTCTATAAAAATACATATATTTTCAAAAGTCACTTATGATTTCATGTTGATTTTAATATTTGGAGTTCATGTGATGACCTGACATCATGTTAACATTTGCATAGCAGGTATAACACAGCATGGAATAAACTGACAGATTTTTTTTTTTTTTTCACATGTTATGTCTTGTCCACTTAATAAATCCATTTATAGATACAGAAACAGGTCATATGGTATGCAGAAGTTAGCCAATCAAAAGAGGGGTCATAACATCAAATTCTTAAAGGAACAGGACCAACAACAACCTTTCAGAGAAAGGATGGAAAATGCTGATGTTCAACTAATTTATGACTGTGGTTAGTGCAAGAAACCTTGACTAAGTGGACGTTGCAAGTGGACTAAGTATTAAAAAAAATGACATGTTGCCTCAGTTTAGTTACAGATGTAAATTAATGTTTACAGGAAAGTGAGATGGTTTATTCCATTTGCAAAGTGTATTTAAAGTGGCTAAAGAGGCAACTTGTGGACAGACTGATGGCGTGGACCGTAAAACATGTGAAATCACCCTTGTCTGATGTTAACCACTATGAATTTCAATGCCATGTATGCCGTTTACTGGTCCGCCTTCTTCCTTTGGTGATGAATGTGCTTCAGGGGGAAAAACACCTTTTTTGGGATGTGTAACATAACTGGTCATTTAGACTTGACTGTCTTTTTATTAAAAGTCATAAGCTCCAGTTATTCTTCTGTGGATATGACTCAAGCCACTAACACACATAAGAACTCACCATCCATTTAGATACTTACCACTCCTTATGCACTCCACAAAACAATCACTAAATACACAACGCACCGAAAGGCCCTAATGGATTAGAGCTGCATTATCCTGTTCGTCTGTGCTTAAAAATTCATCAGGCCATTAGCCAGGGCCTCTTGGTGCTGATTGCTATTGTCCAAAGGGTTAATTATCCATAGTGGGAGCCAAATCTCTTAGATTTGGAGTTTTAAAGACTGGGGTACTCATATTAACGAGTAATGTGTTATTTTACAATTCAAGTTCGCATTGTGGAGTTGTTATTAATTTAAGCTACATGATTTGATCCGATGTTTCATTTCATGAATGCTATGTTGGCCTGGTTAGATGCTGTCTTATTCATGAGATGATTAAATTAAAAGAAATTATAGGCCGACCTATATCACACACACACAAAGCAGATCAAAAAAACGATTTTCTTAAATGAAAAACAGTAATCTGGTTTCCTGGAAGTATATGGATGTATAATCATCATTAATGCAGTCTCTTCCTGTACATGTGCTGTATTATTGCTTCTTCAACAAGGGTAGATTAAAAGTGCAGCTCTTTATCGCTAATACAACTTAATGCAGGGAAAATACTTTACATTTCAGGGTCTGAGAGTAATCCACTAAGTTAAATTCTGGGCCATATCAGGGCTCAAAGGTTTTTTTTTTTTTTTTTTTTTTTTTTGACAGTGATGTCTAGAAGGTCACAGCCTAACAGCATTTTAGACTTTGAGTTGTTTATATATATTTTGAGGAAAGGCAATGAGGGCATTTATTTAGTGGAGGGTTGAACAGAATGAGGGCGCAGAAGCCTAAAACTCCACTTTGACTGTCATGCTGGTATTGCTGAAGAAGTTTAGTTGAATGAGTCCTGTAGTTAAAGGGGTCATGAACTGCATTTTATTTTATTTTATGCTTCCTGAGGTGCACTTAGAATGTCAGTTTGATTTTTACATAAAAATGGTCATAATTTCTAAATAAAAGGCCATTTTCAGTCCTCTGATTTGAGCGCTCTGTTTGAAGGGGCGTGTCTTGAGACTTCAGTAACGCCGACTGCAGTGATTGGCTGACAGCTTTGCAAATAAAATAAGTATTACATATGGAACCCTCTCGAATACTTTTACTACTTTTTTACTATTGCAGCTGTCGAGATTAAAAGTTAAAAGTGTTGATTATAGCATTATATTTAGATGAAAGGTTGCAGTTATGAGCATCATAGCCGATGACAGGTGTTTGTTGATCGCATGAATGCAGTGATCTCGTAGCCTAGAAATCTAGACGCACCCTAGCGGCAGCAAAATTGATTTTGCAGCCAGGGTAGTCCAGCAACTCTCCGTTGACTTTCGGAGCTGTAAAAACCTAAATTGGGTCAGGTTAATCACATCGTGTATAGAGTAGGCGGGGCGGGCTTAACATAATGACGACAGAGTTGTGACGGTTCCCTGCTACTTGAAAACAAAGAATGGCGGCTGCTGCTGGCGAACAGCGGTCTTTCGAATCGGTCTTCGATTCGAAAGACTTGGAGTTAAGCTGTTCTTTGAGAAAAGAGCAAAGAACGGCACTTAAGTCATTCTTAAAAAAGGATGATGTGTTCGTAGTTTTGCCGGCCAGATTCAAAAGTTGAATCTATCAACTAACGTAAGCTCCGCTGTTGGGAAAACGCTCTGGTTGTTTGAAGCGCTGTCCTATTGTGTGCAGAGGGAATTTGAAAGACAGCCGTTTATCCGCCCCTCGGATTGAGCCGTGTCTATGGTGAGTTGCCAGACCTAACATCTTGATGTAGGTCTGGCTTGCCAGGCTAGTGATCTCGTTGATTTCTGCTCTATCACAAATGCTTTCATCATAACCAACAGTGTAAACACAATGTAATTAAGAGATTCATTGATTATAATGGGAGTTTTGGCGATGATAAACTCACGCTGTTTGGTTGAAAGCTCCAGCGATTGTAAAGGGACCGCTCTTTGATCACTTTCTGTATATAATTTGATCACAGTTTAAATAACAGATTATTTTTGAAAATAAAAAGTCTGTTTGCAAAGCCTGCGCCGAAATTGTGACTGATTTACCAAAGGATCCACAGTGAAATGTGCTGAACAAACAAATAATGCTCAACTGAGACATTCATATAGTTCTTTCCTAGCATTCGGATCCTATGGAAGGTAATGTTATTTTTTAGCTTAGATCCTGTATCGCTCTTCTCTTCTCATCTCACTAACACGCCAGAGGGCGGGGCCAAAGATGTGACGATGTAGAAGTAGGTGTTGATCTGGTTCTGTAGAGGCGGTCTTTCATCACACTATATAGTCAATGTGAATAAATCTTTTTTTTTTTTTTTTTTTTTTCTGAGCTTGGTTTCAGTAAAAGCTGTTTTCGGACTAATGAGGAAGTTTTGAGTTACAACTTACAGGATGTTTTTATAGTGTAGTGGCCTCTTATACGTCAAAAAATCAAGGAAAATGTTATTTCTCAATTCATGACCCCTTTAAAGTATTGGAATTTTGTGATAATGAATTAATGCTAATGTTAAATGAATCACATCATGCAATAATAAGAAATAAAGGAAAATATATTTATATGAACCAGTGCTATTTTAGTATCATTGATATACTATTTTGGTTAATATTTTGAATTAGAATTTATGTTTAAATGTTTCCATTTCTTTTTTAAATTTTAGTAAAAAAAAAAAAAAAAAAAAAATTATGTGATTTTGTCAGTTTTATTTATTCACTTATTTATTTATTTTAAAAAATATGTCTATTATGGAATTTTTTTTTTTTTTTTTTGGGAGTTAATCAATGTTAGTTTTTTATTTAAAGTAATAAAATAGTTTTTTTAATGGTTTTATTTTTATTTTTAGTTAACGATAATAAAACTGATACGTATATGCACAGTATAGAAATGTTTTTATGTTTACAGTCCACTGTAATGTTGTTTGTTTCATTATATCCAGCTGTATAGTTGCAGTTAAACATTGCAGTATGCCTTTTATCTAAATATTTAATAAAATATTTGTAATAATTTCATGTCCAGTATTCATTATGTATGTTTTATTTTATCCTAATTAATTTGATATTTAAATAATTTGTTTTTAATGATTGCAAAATTTGTAAGACAGTAAAAGGACACATTAATTAATTTCCTAATTTATTTATTTATTTTTCATACAAAGTATTCAAACATTTATTTATTACAGTTATATAATTGGTCAGAGTACTCCCCAGGATTTATTTTTTCTCTCTCTCTCTAAACTTTCCTTTTGTTTTATGGCATTTAACTGCTAAAGTGTCAATGCCTCTGCACAGTGTTCAGTGATCAGTGATCATATTCAGATTTATTTACACAGAACTGCATTACTTAGAGCCGCAAGCTTTTAAGACAACAATAAGCCATCGCTCCTTTTTTCAGCCTCTTCTTTAATGTCATAAACACCCTGATTGTTTTTATGGTGTTTTAAATCCATCATAAATGTTCAGGAGATGTTCTCCCTGTAGAGTTGTGGTCATCTGGGTTGCACAAGTCTATCTCGCTTTTATGTTCTTAAATATTCATAAGTAGCTTTGCAACATTAATATCTTAGATGGCTTACAAGAACACTTAAATAATGTCCAGTACACCCCCCACCCCTCCCTCCCTCCTCTTGGTTACTGTCGCTTTTTTTTTTTCATTTGTGTAATGCACTGGCTTGTTTTCGAGATGGTCTCAGGTATTAATGGAGAAACCCCTTTAGTTCAGTTGTACAGAGAGATCATAAAGGATGCTTTCAGCTACGTCAGATCCCACGTGACTAACAATAAGCAAAAATATCTGAAAGGGAAACATTCATTTACTTGTATATGGACATTGTTTACTTGTATTAGTTTAGTGTTAGATGTACATTTATATGTATATATTTATATGTAAGTTTAATGGTGTCACTCTAATTGATTTCCTGAAAAAAAAAAAAAAAAAATTTTTTAAATTTGCTTTGTAACAGAAGTAGCAGCAGATCTGTTCTTCTGTACTGTGACATACATCTGATGGATTTTCAGAAAAAAAATTGGGCGGGGACTTTATGAATCGACTGTTGATTGGATGCTGAGATGTGTAGGAGATGAACATGAGGGGTGGGGTGTAAATGGGTGAAATAATTGTAAAAGTTGAGCATTAATGAATCATTCACAATAAGATCAATAACATGCATTTAGAAAATAGCGTGAAATGTCAATTCATGTTGACTTTTTCTTTCGCAAAAATACAATCTTCTTACATTACATTTCGCTGACAGTGCATTTGCCAGGTGTGAACGGTAATGATTTCTAGAGTGAGGTGAAGACTTTCACTGACCGAGCTGGAAAAAGAGCAGAGAGCTTAGCCGGGTCAACCACTGCTTAGCTGGATTAAAAGACTCTTATTGAGTTTAATCTAGTCCCTGCTGGAGATCACGACAACTTAATCACATCCTCTGTGCTCCACCGTCTGCTCACTGGGGTTTACAAGGAGAGGATTAAACAGACCAGCGGGATCAAGTCTAACCCGTGCAAGATGCTAATGGTCGTTCAGTGTCAGATACGCTGGCTGTGTCAACAGCTAAAAGAACTGAAGCTATTTAAATTTGGTCCTTTTGTTGTATCAAATATTTCCGCCAGTTTAAATGGAATAGCTTTATTGTAATTAGGTTCTGCAGCTTGTGGTGTAGCTAAATAAATGTCAAATAAAAATAGGTTTACTTAGTTTGAATTACTTTATATTACGATTTGCTTTCAAAGAACTTTTAACAACAGTTTTAGTTTCAGTAGAACGTAAGTACTTGGTTTCAAAGTATTACAATAAAACAGTAATTCATTCATCAGCACACTAGCATATCCAGTCAATTCCTGGCACTGACACTTTTTCTAAACAGATTTACATATCACAGATATATCAAAAAATAACGTTATTTAACAATTACGTTCAATTATTTAATTAGCAATTGTTGTGCAAGACGAACCTCACATTGTGCTGCAAAAAAAAAAAAAAAAAAAAAAAAAAAAAAAATTCCAATGGGAATTCTCATTACATTGTCTAGCAGTTACACAGCTGTGGATATCACACGATCATCTAACCAGGTGTCACACACTTAAACAGACATGATTGATGTTTGGTTTAGACATCTGCTCCTAGTTTGTTTGGTAAAATATCAAATTATTACAATATTCCATATACAATATTCTATCTAATCCTGAGACTTTAAGAAATGGACCGGCCCCATAACGTAGCCCTGTGGTACACACCACACACCAGCAAACAGGAGGACGAACGGCACGCCGTCATGCCCAGCTTTGGCAGTATGAGGGGTGGGTAAGTGAACTCTAAGCGCCTGTTCATTAGTTGGCTCGGAGTCGGCAGGAATCGGAGCGCAGCTTCACTTCAATAAGACAAATTTCCACCGCGTTGTCCACACGGCAGCCGAGGAAGCCAGATGGAAAAGAATGATAGGGCCGGGAGTGGCGAGGTTCATCAAAGTCACCTCGCACTTCGCCAGTCATTTTTCAGCCACTGAGGGGCCACGTACCTGGAGCCCACCTGTGAGGTATATTGGACAAATTGAAAGACAACATGTCTCTTTCATATTTCACACACCAGTAGTTTTGGAGGAGAGGGGGGTTGGGGGCAGAAGGGAGGGTGTATGGGGGAGTTGCTCAAGGGGGGGAGATATGGTCTGTGCATTCCAAGATGTTATACATTTACAATGTTTGCCCTCAGCAGGGTCCATCCAACCCCCCCAACAATACCTGCCATTTTAACCAAAGCCTCCATTGGAGGCCCCAAAACAAAGCGCCATAAATATTGCATACAGATCCCAAGTGTTAACACAGCTGTAGGAAACCTGTCAATAGTTTCCTATTTCCTCTTCTATTTCCTAACTGACACAAGGCACAAACAAATTGAACGAAAACAGCAAGCAATTTTTTTTTTTTTTTTCTAGGTCCAGACAAAATCTGGAGCCCTTTTTTGAATTTGATATGTTTATTTTGATTATGATGCTTTGAATAAAAGCCTTATTAAGAAAAGAAAGAAGTAGTTTGTCATATCATTATTGAATTTATTGAAAATAATGATTAAGATGTGTATGTTTACATGTATTCAAGGTGTAAGGGATATATGTTATTACTTTTTACTTGATGGTTATGCCACATGATGCAAAATATGTGTTTTGTAAAAAAGAAAATTACAAAGATTTTAACCTTTTAAACCACATTAAAACAACATGAATACAAGTACATTTCTAGGATCTTGGCACATGTGTTTTAAACTACGTTTTGTGTGTGTGTGTGTGCGTGCGTGCGTGTGTGCGTGTGTGTGTGTGTGTGTGTGCGTGTGTGTGTGTGTGTGTGTGTGTGCGTGTGCGTGTGTGTGTGTGTGTGAACACGTCATTGACCGTACTACAGTATTGGTGTCTGCTTGAAAGCACACGTCTAATCAAATTACCCAAGATATTTAATAAACAATGATACGAAGGATAGAACTTTGTGAGCAGTGGCCATTTTAAGCTTTTTGAGATTAATGCCACTGCGCATTCCGGGTGGATCGTGTTCTTACTGGTTTTGACTTCATCTTCTGGGATTAGCGGCACTGATGGGATTTATTTAGCGTACACTTAGTTTAATACTGTTTATTCATGGCAGACAACAGCGCAGCAAACACTCGGATGACAATTCATTCACCTTCCCTCACAATGAAGTCATGAAGACCCCCTTCAATTGTCAAATGTGCCCATCAATCAGAAGGTTATCGTATTTAACCCACCTGGACAGCTCTGACTCGATCTCTACGGAGAGAAAGTTTTGCGCTGCTATCACTTCCCTGGCATTACCTGAAGGTAGTCAGGTTATCATCAAGCTGTGATGATTCTCAGCGGTGTCAGAGGACCTTTGATTGTAGTCTGCACCTCCGGGTCGCCCCGGGCTTTCTCCAGCCATCATCAAGAGCAAAAGCCACTGAGACAATGGAACATACAGAAGAAAACACACACATACACCCGAGCATCAGCCATCACTCGCTGGCTGTCAACGCGCCGCATGCCGGATATGCTCCATGACACAAAGATATCAGTTACACGTTTCTCCCAGCTTGGCTTTAAACCCACATAGACCACATGGTGAGGGCAGCCTCAGATGTGCTTTACTTTGGAAATGTCACTAATCCATCAAACGATGAGAGTTCATATCCTCACCCCACATTGTCTGAGGATGTTTACATGTAGCGAATATTAGCGGAGCTGCTGGTGAGATCTGTGGCTTTAGTCCAACTTCTGACAAACTATACTTCCATATAGTTTGTTTTGATCATTTGATTTGGAAAATTGCAAATGTCACAGATTAGCCAATATGCTCCATAAGCAAACAAGGATGCAACGTCTCAGTTAAAGGGATAGTTCACCCAAAAATGACAATTCTGTCATCATTTACTCATCCTCATGTCATTCCAAAACAACATGACTTTCTTTCTTCCGTTGAAATCAAACAATGGATGCAACTGGGTATTGGGGCTGTTGAGCTCCCAAAAAAAAGACTAAAAAAGACAAAGAATACAATAAAAGTAGTCCATGGCTCATGGAAAACAGGCCATATGATACAGGACTGGAATTCGAAAAGTCATTATTCTCAAATCCCATTTGTATTTTTGTAAGTCAGTTGGGAAAAGTCCATAGAAAGAGCAGCATGATTGTTCTTCAAAGTATCTCCTTTTGTGGTTCATGAAAGGAAGAATATAATAAGAGTTAAAACAACATAAGTAACAACAAAATGTATTTTTTAAGTCAAGCATTCCTATAAACATCCTATTCCTTTATATATACAATATTCAATTGAAGTTATTACCTCTCAAACAAGTTATATCCAATTTCTAAAACTTTTAAACCGAGTTATATAACTCCATTTTTTAAAAAACAGTTTCATTACTTGGAATAAAATGTATAATCATTTTCATTTAGTTTAACTTCTAAAATAGCTGAAACTAAATAAACTAAAACTACAAACTGAAACGTAATAAAAACTATTCTGACATGTTTTTTTTTTTTAAATAAGCTAATAAAAATAACAAAAAAACTTCAACAAAATTGGTAAAACTGACAAATATATAAATAATTCAAAATATGAACAAAAACTATTATAGCAAATATACTAAAATAATGCTGATAACAATGTCTGAAATTGTAAAAATGACAAGACCGACTTTATCAGCTCAAATAATACACACATTTGAACAGAAGAATTAATTTGAATGCTTTTATAATATTAAGATTCACCTTTCAAAATGGGGCCCATTCACTTCCCTTGTAAGTGCTTCACCGAAGCCTTGATTTTTAAAAATAAAAGGGGACGAGTTGAAGTTTATGGTATCAACATCTCACAAATGCTGTCAATTGAGTATTGAACTCTAAATATTTCTTAATAACCACCAAGAATGATCAAGTGAATGCTCCTATAGAAGACCTTTAAACTTCAATTTAAAAACCTATTTTTATTAAAAAGACAGAAGTTATAGACCAAGTGAAGTTTTTCATCCCTGATTTTAATGTAATTTTTCTGGAAGACGATACAGGCGGGCGGTCTATTCATTGCGTTTATATCTCTGTTTAAACATCAGCCTCTATTGAAGCTGCATTAGCGGATCAATATCTCAGCACTCGAGGAGGAGGTGCTGACATTTGAGGTTAATGACTCTATTCCCCAAAAATCAATTACAGTCATCTCGTTAGCGTCCCAACAATATACCTGCCCCAGATGATAGCGGCTCAGTGAATGAGAACTTATGATTACCTCATACAAGATGGCAGCTTTTTGTCAATACCACTATGGATGTGTTTTGATACAGTTTTTTCATTTTGCAATTACTTTTTTTGTGTGTGTGTGTGTGTGTGTGAGAATATATTCATTCTCCCTTAATAAAAAAGCAGGGTTTGTGCTTTTTTTTGAGAAAAAAATATATAATAAAAATCCCATTTTGAAGCTCACCCAAAAATGACACTCACCCTCATGTCGTTCCAAATTTATATATTTATATATATATGAAAAGAAAAGAAGTAAAAAAAGTAACAAGTAATTATATATATATATATATTGGGGGTGTAACAATATAACGTGTCACAATATACAAAAGTGCAACAATATATATTGTGGATAGTGACAATATATCGTTGATGGTTCAACCAAAAAAATTACGTTTTCAGAGTTTTTGTGTCATTACTACATTAAACTATTATATATAATGTTGAATATAATGGATAATAGTTAAATGGGGGAATATTTGTGTAAAAAAAGTGGCTTACATTATTTTAAATATATCAGTGACAGAGTTCAAGCATATTCACCTAAAATAATTCTGTATTTTCAGCTTCAGAATCATGAATATTTTAAATCTGGTGTCACCATTGTCCTGTAAAAAAAAAAAAAAGTTTTTTTTTTCTTTGCTTTGTGTTCTATGGGGAAAAAAACAACAACACAATGTAGTTTTAAATAATGACAAAATGTTCACTTTTGGTTTAAGTATCTCTTTAATGCCTCGCTTCTGATTTCACATACACAGATAGTCTTACTACCTTTTTTCTATTGTCTTTTACACACACACACACACACACACACACACAACAAAAACACCAAAACAAAATCCATTATTGTCTGCCAATGCCACCTGAAGGCATATGTGACATGTACAAACTGTTGCCGGAGGGCGACGGCGGGCGCTGAGATTTTTTTCCTCTTTTTTTCCCCCTGCGCCGTGAAGGTTGAGTTGAGTCATTTTGCACCCAATTACACCGCAGTAAATTTGTCGGATGGTTCTTGTCGCGCTGTATTGATCCGCCGTGTCACCTTGAACTTGTTTATTGACACATCGAAAGTGGGCCTCTCGATTTAGTGCCGCTCAATTATGACATTCATATGATGTCACGCCGCTCCTCGCCCGTCGCTGTACATTTCGCTTGTCTTTTCGCCCCCCCTCTTCCCCATTTTCCTGTCCTCTCTCGCTCTCTCCATCACCTGCCACGCGCCTGCCATCTTCTCCTGACCTTTCCCTCAGACAGATGGCACTGGAGAAACCGCGCTATTAGCACACATGTCATATTATTCCTCCAAACTGATCCCCTGCTCTTTTTTAGTAAGTGAGAGGTACTTGTTCAACAAATGGATTTTCAATTTGCCGGTTGTGGGCACTTTTTTTTTTCTTTCTTGGGGTCGATGTAAAAAATCACTCTGAAAGAGACAAACAGAGGCCGTGACGGAGTGGAAAAGTTCTTGTCCTTTTTTTTTTCTCCCTCCGCGATCAAGGTTTATATCACTGGCGGAGAGAGCCAGAAGAAAGTTTATCACCTTCAGAATTTAATTTAGCTGAAGGCCACATTTTGTATTGGAGAAAACATTATGAAGCCATGCTGTGTAGCCTGTCTTGCTGCAAGTTACTAACAATTGAATGTAGTTAAAATACAGTAGCCTAAATAAAAATAAAATAAAATAAAAGGGACCTATTATGCAAAATTCACTTTCATATTGTTTTTGAACATATTTACAGTGAGGAAAATAAGTATTTGAACACCCTGCTATTTTGCAAGTTCTCCCACTTGGAAATCATGGAGGGGTCTGAAATTGTCATCGTAGGTGCATGTCCACTGTGAGAGACATAATCTAAATAAAAAAAATCCAGAAATCACAATGTATGATTTTTTAACTATTTATTTGTATGATACAGCTGCAAATAAGTATTTGAACACCTGTCTATCAGCTAGAATTCTGACCCTCAAAGACCTGTTAGTCTGCCTTTAAAATGTCCACCTCCACTCCATTTATTATCCTAAATTAGATGCACCTGTTTGAGGTTGTTAGCTGCATAAAGACACCTGTCCACCCCATACAATCAGTAAGAATCCAACTACTAACATGGCCAAGACCAAAGAGCTGTCCAAAGACACTAGAGACAAAATTGTACACCTCTACAAGGCTGGAAAGGGCTACGGGGAAATTGCCAAGCAGCTTGGTGAAAAAAGGTCCACTGTTGGAGCAATCATTAGAAAATGGAAGAAGCTAAACATGACTGTCAATCTCCCTCGGACTGGGGCTCCATGCAAGATCTCACCTCGTGGGGTCTCAATGATCCTAAGAAAGGTGAGAAATCAGCCCAGAACTACACGGGAGGAGCTGGTCAATGACCTGAAAAGAGCTGGGACCACCGTTTCCAAGGTTACTGTTGATAATACACTAAGACGTCATGGTTTGAAATCATACATGGCACGGAAGGTTCCCCTGCTTAAACCAGCACATGTCAAGGCCCGTCTTAAGTTTGCCAATGACCATTTGGATGATCCAGAGGAGTCATGGGAGAAAGTCATGTGGTCAGATGAGACCAAAATATAACTTTTTGGTCATAATTCCACTAAACGTGTTTGGAGGAAGAAGAATGATGAGTACCATCCCAAGAACACCATCCCTACTGTGAAGCATGGGGGTGTAGCATCATGCTTTGGGGGTGTTTTTCTGCACATGGGACAGGGTGACTGCACTGTATTAAGGAGAGGATGACCGGGGCCATGTATTGCAAGATTTTGGGGAACAACCTCCTTCCCTCAGTTAGAGCATTGAAGATGGGTCGAGGCTGGGTCTTCCAACATGACAATGACCCGAAGCACACAGCCAGGATAACCAAGGAGTGGCTCTGTAAGAAGCATATCAAGGTTCTGGCGTGGCCTAGCCAGTCTCCAGACCTAAACCCAATAGAGAATCTTTGGAGGGAGCTCAAACTCCGTGTTTCTCAGCGACAGCCCAGAAACCTGACTGATCTAGAGAAGATCTGTGTGGAGGAGAGGGCCAAAATCCCTCCTGCAGTGTGTGCAAACCTGGTGAAAAACTACAGGAAACGTTTGACCTCTGTAATTGCAAACAAAGGCTACTGTACCAAATATTAACATTGATTTTCTCAGGTGTTCAAATACTTATTTGCAGCTGTATCATACAAATAAATAGTTAAAAAATCATACATTGTGATTTCTGGATTTTTTTTTTTAGATTATGTCTCTCACAGTGGACATGCACCTACGATGACAATTTCAGACCCCTTCATGATTTCTAAGTGGGAGAACTTGCAAAATAGCAGGGTGTTCAAATACTTATTTTCCTCACTATATGTCTGCAGTGTGTGTGTACAAAACCACCCTATTGCGGTAAAGATCCATCCATGATATCGCATTGGAAACAGGCCCCGCCCACAACTACCATATTAGCATAGACTCCGCCCACAACTGCCATATTAGCATTGGCCCGCCCACAATTGCCCTATTAGCATAGACTCCGCCCTCAGTGATCTGTACACAGTCCGCCATGTTTATCTCCTCGCCAGAGCATTTCACAGCAGCATTCACCGAAGAAATATATTCTTATTAAAGCTACTGAAGTTATTCAGTCAAGAGCAGTGAGTGATTTTTCTGTTTTTATTTTGTTGTTTAATTCATATTAACAGCATATTTAGCAGTAGGTACTGTATATTACACTGCTTTCACTTTAGATTTAATATACACTAATTGCAATTTCTTTCCCTGCTATTTACATTCACAAACATAACCAACTGAGTTTATGTGAACTTTGTGTGTTTTTGACATAACCTTGTGTGTATTAATACCCACAGGACACTCAGTCTGACAGCCAGCTTTCTGTGCGCGAGCTTCAGTGTGTGCGCTCAGAAAACCATATTTCAGAAGTTCAGACTGATATGACTTTAAAACACATGCAGATAATAAACTTTCATGATGATGAAGAACTGCAATGTCACATTAAAGTGACCGCGATAGAGAAACAGATGTTTGGGTTTTTGACAGAGTATCAGAAGCACGAGCTGTAAAGGCTCCGCCCTCTTCTGGAAAGGGGGGCGGGGAGCAGCAGCTCATTTGCATTTAAAGATACATGCACAAAAACAGAATATAAATAAATAAATAACATGGTATAATAAATTATCCATGAGGTAATTTGAGCTGAAACTTCACAGGCACATTCTGGGAACACCTGAGACTTATGTTACATCTTGTAAAAAGGGGCATTGTCTCTTTAAATACTGAATGTGTGTGTATATGTTTAAATTATAGCCTACATAATTATTTTAATCTTTTTTAAAGAAATGAATACTCTTATTCAGTAAGGACACAGTAAATGTATGTAGCCTGTAAAATATGTATACATTTATTTAAGTGACAGTAAAGATATTTATAAGGAAACAATAGATTTATATTTCAAATAAATTGTGTTCTTTTAAATGTTCTATTCATCAAGGAATCCTGATTAAAAATGTATCATGGTTTCCACAGAAATATGAAGCAACACAATACTTTTCAGTATTGATTATAATCATAAATGTTTCTTGAGCATCAACTCATCATATTAGAATGATTTCTGAAGGATCATGTGAGACTGAAGACTGGAGTAATGATGCCGAAGATTCAGGTTTGATCATAGGAATAAATTACATTTTAAAGTATATTACAATAAAAAAGAGACATTTTAAAATATAATAATATTTTACAATATCACAGTTTTACTGTATTTTTGATGGTGAGCAGAAGAGACTTCTGTCAAAAACATCTTAAAAAATCGTACCGACCCCAAACTTTTGAACAGGAGTTTCATATAATCATATTATATATAATTTTATACCTTATGACTTAACCCTTAACTTCAACAGATTCATTTAAATGCCACAACACAAGTAGAATATACTGTAATTTAAATATGAGTCAGAATTAGTGATAACAGAAGCATTTAAGTAAATACTCTTTAGTTTTTTTAATAAAAAAAAAAAAAAAGGATTGTATTATGTTATTTACACCTAAGATCGACAACAAAACAGACTAAGGGAAGTGGGAGAAAATAATCAAAAGTACATTTTATTTGTATTTGATTCTTATAAGCATCCATAAATTGATACTGGCTATGTAATATAAAACATCTGGGTTGAATTTCCAGCCCAAATAACTATATCTGCATATATACAAGATATACAATGATTTAAAAAAATAAAAGTCAAATCTATAGCCCTCGTGAGACAGTGCAATATACAGGTTTTTAAGATATAAAATGGTTTAAAAACATAAATGTATAGCTCTTGTGAGAGAGTGCACCTCGCCCCCTGTGAGGTCATTGAGTGTCCGGGCTCCTGCAGGACCTGTAAGTGTTCTGCGTCCCCTACAGCACTCAGGAGTGACCACAGAGGACACCGGCCCGTTTACTGCACCAGCACAGATGCTGGATCCATTTGCTCCAGCTCGGGGTCAGAGATCACCTGTGAATTTTTGATTTCACTCCATCCATCAGCTTTATGGCAGTGATGTGCCAGTGTATGCAGACAGGACAGGGACCGCAGGGGCCCGTCTGACCAACCTTCCATCGGACTCTGCTGATCAGTAAACCAATCAGTGAACAACCGACATATATCTATTTATTTCATATGTTTTATATTATATGTAATATTACTGTTCAAAAGTTTGCAGTACGTAAAAAAAAAAAAAAAATTGTGGAATTTTTTTTACAATGTAAAAATGCACAACATTTTGTTTTAGGGATATAGAGTGGAGTTAGGAGGCAGAATACACAGTTTGTAGAGAAAAAAAAAAAACTATGTCTATGGAAAGGCCCTATAAAATATGTTGTCACATTCAATTTTTGTATAAATTCCCTCATCGGCCACTTTATTAGGTCCACCTGTTCAACCCCAGACAGTAACACATAGTGTCGGCCCAGATCCGGCTCACATCTGGTACACATGGATTCCACACTGCCCAGATGTGGGCCGGATCTGGGCCGACACTATGTGTTGCTGTCTGGGACTGCTCGTTAACGCAAACATCTAATCAGGCATGGTCAAAATCATCAGCTGAAGTTCAAACTGAGCATCAGAATGTGGAAGAAAGGTGATTTAAAGGCACACTATGTATCTTTTCGCCACTAGAGGTCGTTTATTCAAAACAAAGGCGTAGCTTGATGATGCCTTGATTTCATGGAGTCATGGGAGTTGTTATCTTTACCACTACAGCCGGTGGAGAATTTGACGGGAATCAGCAGAAATCATATTCATGGATGACCGGTAATATATTAAAGATGTATTAACGTTACGAGCGCAACGAGCCGCTGGAGCGATTGCTAATGAGAGAAAAGCACGACACACGGCTAGAGAGCAGTGGAGCTTTTATTACGCCGCTTCCGCTTCTTCTGGTCATGCGCATGTGGGGTATTAGATCATATTAGATACATTTGAGTGTGATGAAAGTTGTTATAATGCTACTCTACTATAAGATGACACTTATTGCACACTGCAGTGAGCTAGATCGATATTAGGCTTACCTTACTTATTGTTGCTGACCATGTCCATCCCTTTAACTTCCAGCAGGATAACACGCATGTCACAAAGCTCAAATCATCTCAGACTGGCTTCTTGAACATGTCAGTGAGTCCACTAAACTCAAACGGCCTCCACATTCCCCCGATCTCAATCCAATAGAGCACATTTGGGATGTGGTGGAACGGGAGATTCACATCATGGATGTGCAGCAGCAACTGCGTGATGCTCTCATGACAATATGGACCAAAATCTCTGAGGAATGTTTCCAGCAGCTTGTTGAATCTATGCCATGAAGAAATAAAGTAGTTCTGAAGTCAAAAGGGGTCCAAACCAGTAACCTTACACACACTGACTTTCATTTATAAAAATTACCAAAAATAGGTCTGCATTATCATGTCAACGACTCATGTACCAATTTATTTCGATAGTCCACTTCCACTAACTATACGTAAATGTGCAACTACATGTCAACTAACTGTTATTAGAGTATTAGTAGACTGTCTGCTTAATATCTGATAACTCTTTATTGTGACTCCTCAACAGACATTATACTGACTATAAGTAACTTGGCAACTACAAGTCAACTTGTTCTACTAACCCAAACACCTAACCCTAACCTAACAGTCTACTAATACTCTAATGAGAGTTAGTTGACATGTTGCAAAGTTACTTATAGTTAGTAGAATGTCTATATGTTAGTATAAAGTGGACTATCGAAATAAAGTGGAACCGAAACGACTGTTTTTTTTTCAATAATTATTCAGTTTAATACAATAAGGTTTGTTAATGCACACTAAATAACGAGCACCAATATAATGAAATATTCTTCAAATTGAATGAATGTGTACATCTGAATAAAATGCTTTCGCACAATTAGTATTTGAACCTCTCTCATTTTGCTACAGTTTTCAAACACAACGGCTTGTGTGTCATTACCAGCGCTGCTTCACGCTAAATTCATAAGTGTAACTACAGCAGGCCTCAAGGGACACAAAACACTCCTGCCTCCTTCCTGTCACTTCCTCGGCTTGTCACCCACTTAAATAATGACAATTTAATTTCCCATCTAATTGGACCTGTAAGTTATTTAAATGAAGCTCTCGGTGTGTGAAAAGAGGGAGGCAGAGACAGAACATTAACAGCTTAGTGTACTCTCCGATTTTAATGAGAGAGGTCAAAGCAATGAGACGATGTTAAACAAACATCACTTCTCCTTCTGTTTAAATGCGAGTGAAAGGAGGAGTACAGGCCCCCCCTCCGACAGGACTTTATCTTCTCTCGTCCTTTCTTTAAATAACATTTAATCATCTCATCCACCCTTCATATCCCTAATGGAGCTCTGCGGTACTTGTTTGACATCTGTTAAACCTCAGCGTTTGCCTTGCCAGTGCTCTCCTTGATTAAAAACAACCACTCACTTTTATTTCATTTGTTTCATTCACTTAAATCTTCAAGTAAACGTTACAGTCTGTTTTAATACGGGGCGATGGTAAGTAAAAATAACCCTGCCTAATATCTTAAGATTAAATACATCTTTTCGGGGAACTAAGCTTCCCTAAGCTCGCGTCCCTCTCTGTCCCATCTGATTGTGGGATTTTTCTGAAGAGAGTGAGTAGAGAGAGCACATGGGCATTACTTTAAATGATGATTTAAATACATTTGGTTATTGGATGGCATGGATTCGGTGAACTGCGTACACTTACAGTTTTGGGGTTTAAGGAGAATTTCATCACGAAATGGACAGCAATTGAAAGAAAAGTGCAGAGGGCATAAATACAGGGGCATATGAGAGTAAATCAAAGGTAAAGATTGGGGGGGAAAAGACTTTGTTGAATGAGAGCTGCTTAGTTTTAATTTTATTTATGGTGGAGGAGGGGTTTGGCAGAGGGATTTAAGTTTGCCACATTTTTGAAATACATTCACTGTAAACCCGAATAAGTTGGCAAAACACAATACATTTAAGGCAATCAGCTGCCTCAAAATATTTAAGTTAAGAAATTAAAAGTTTAAGTAAGCAGAACTTGCAGATTTTCATTTTGTTCACATTTTATTTGTTCTTAACGTGAAACGTTTAGAGTACATTAATCCATACATTTAACTTAAAATTTTCATGTAACCTCAATGTGAACATTTTTGTTATTATAAACTTAGCTGGTTATAACAAACTAGTTCAATAAATGTTAACATGCTAACAATAGCATGGTTTAGCACTTGCTGTATTAATGCAGCAATATGGCATGCTCTCAAACCCCGCATGCACCACTTGTCATCATGGCGGTAACTCCTAAAATCAACATTAACACAAATGCATCTAAATTAGCATAACAAAACATTAATCACTACTAAATCTTCCAAAAAAAAAAAAAAAAAAACCAAAAAAAAAACATATTACACTTAATTTCAGCATTTACTCTCCCTTTCGAGTGCCATGGGCAAAGCATGCTGGGAAATAGAAATTGCAGCCCAGTTTCAGTTGAACTTAAATTTGTCTAAATTAAAAGAAATAATTTCATAAAACAATGAAACAGTTCAGTTTATTTAAAATATATCAGTTCTGTAAACTTGAAAGAAAAAGAAAGTGCTAAATACTCATAAAAGTTAATTTAACTGAACTAATTAGTTTAATTTAAGTTTGTCCTGCTCAAACCAATTAATTATTTTGAGCGTTAGGGTTTACAGTGTTGAATACGTGAAATACATTTACACACTGATGAGCCAAAACATTATGACCAGTCACAGTTGAAGTGAATATCATTGGTCCTCTCCTAAAAAGGCAGCGTATTAAGGTCTGGGCAGATTAGATAGTGAACAAACAATCAGTTCTCGTAATCAACATATATAATTGGGCAGGAATAAAGATCTGAGCGACTTTGATAAGGGCCAAATTGTTGCGCACCAAAGGCTCATCGATGCACAAGGGTTATCCTTATCAAGGGTTAAGGGTTATAACAGTATAGGGTTACTGTGGCACAAGTCACACAAAATTTAAATGGTTATGGGAGGATTGTGTCACAACACACAGTGTATCTATGATGACCCTGTTCACCGTCGAAAGAGCCTACAGTGGGCTCGCGAGCGCCTGAACTGGACCTCGCAGCAGTGGAAGAAGATCGCCTGGTCCCGTTTTCTTTTACATCACGTGGACGACCGTGTACGTGACGCCGTTTACCTGAGGAAGTGATGCACCAGGATCTCTGTGGGACGACGAGCCGCTGGAAGGAGTGTGATGATCTGGACAATGACCTGCTGGGAATCCCTGGGTCCGGCTGTTCGTGGACGTCAGTTTGACGGGCCACTGACCTAAACACTGTGTCAGACCAGGTCCAACCCTTCATGACATCGGGGTTCCCTGGTGGAAGTGGCTCTTTCAGCAGGATAATGCGTCCTGACACACTGCACACATTTTTCAGGAATGGTTTGAGGAACATGATGAAGAGTTCAAGGTGTTGCCCTGGCCTCCAAATTGAGCATCTGCGGGATGTGCTGGACCAGCAAGTTCGATCCACAACCTACCTCCACCTCAACCTACGGGACTTGAAGGATCTGCTGCTAACGTCTTGGTGTCAGAGACCAAAGGACACATTCAGGGGTCTCACAGAGCCCATGCCTCGGGGAGTCGACACCGCTTTGGCAGCACGCACAGGATCAGGTGGGAAGAACGTTTCGGCTCAACTGTGTTTGTTCTTGTTTTAATTAGAAGCCACTTCATTTTGATCAATTTCACAGAAAACAAGACTTCATATTTTATGCATCTTGGTTTAAGAATCTTTAGACATTTTGACGTCTGGAAAACACAAATACTGAGCAAGAACATCTCTGTTTCGAATGAGATTCAGGCTGAAGGAAATGGAGATTCACGTCTGTACAGTAGAGGGCGCAGCTCGAACAAACCTTTCAGCGCTGCTGCCGTTCTGGATCACAGAAGAGCAGGACGCAGGGGAAGTTCACGAGTTCACACTTACAATTAATCAGAGAGAGTAAAGTAGTATGTGTATTTGGCGTGCTGTCCGAGGAGAGGGCTCCGAGCTCGAACCCAGAGTACCCCCCCCCCCCATATTTCTGGTTAGGAAAGTAACCAGGCGAGTGTGAGGAGACGGGGTGGTGGAGGCATCCTGAAAACTGTCGAGGAACATGGGTCCACTCATTTTGTCATTTTTGCTTATTTGTATGGTTGAATTGAATCGTCGAAGGTCAGCAGCAAAGACACATTAATAAAGTGAGATTAAATACATAAAGTATATTTGTGTTATTTAGCATAACATTGCAGGTTTGTGTAATATTCTGAGTTTTCACCATTTTTTATTCATTTTGAGGAACACGGAATCTTTTTTTGTCCAAGTGAGTAAATGCTCCCATTTAGCCGTTCACACAACACCATTTTCACTCAACAGAAAACTTTGCATAGGTTTTGGCTGTTCATTAACATGACAATGGCGTTTTGGGGGCTTGAAAATGAAAGCTTTTGAAAATGGGTTCAGTCTATAGTGTCTCTTAACAAAGTGACATCACCAACTACTGGCCTGGCATGAATAATACAGTGTTTTAAAAACTCTTCTGTTTCTAGTATTTCATTGTTTGTTTCTCTCAACATGTGGACAGGAGAGCTGTTAGTCAATACATTTGAAAACAAACTTGCGTTAGTTATTTGAAAAAGTAACTTGTAAATTTACTAGTTACTTAGTTACTTGGAAAAGTAATCTGATCATGTAACTCATGTTACTTGTAATGCGTTACTCTCAACACTGGTAGTGGTTGGGAAGCAGAGCGATGCAAGCTACTTTTTTTATAAAATGAATTAAAAAGTAATGGATATTTGTTAGAAGATGTATTTCAAACTCTAAAGTGTTGCTGAAACAACTCATTCTGTTTCTCTCTAGACATTTACATTTAGAGAGCGTTATTGTTCCTTTCAATTTATTCCCTAAACTTTCTTTACTTGGTCTTAAAAAGTCTTAAATTTACTTATATTTAGCAAGAAACGTGTCATTTATTATTACACGAATATCTTAACCTTGGCCGCTGCACTCCTGAGGTTCCACATGTTCTTCTGTTTTCACATATTTTCACTTTTTGTAATTGTTTTGTGCTAAATCTATTGGGATTAGAGGAAAACATCAAAATATAATCATGCAGTTTACCCAAATGATTTTTGGGATGTGATTGCTTTGTTCCATTTGGTTTACACTGCTAATTTACTGATATATTATTTTTCATATAGCACTGTTCAAGTAAAGAGGTGATTATTTGACATTTCAACACTAGATGTTGAATCGCTCGCCATTAGTGTTTTCACGGTGTCAGAGATACATCTGACCTGTGTTTGCTGATATGAAGCGTAATAGTTCTGTAATTGAGCAGGGGAATTTAATTTTACTTATGCCCAATTATCCACTGAATCTGCTGTCTGCTAAATGAGATTATTGCAGTAGCATAAGTCTCTCCCATTGGGTTCCATTAACTTTGATTACTGCAAATTATTTACTTACAGCTCTGGTCCATATTGCGCTGATGTGCCATAGAAAACTCATTTAGTACTTCATATACTCACACTCAATACAGTGATGCTGTTACACAATACAGTAAGTTAGTGGACACACACACACACATCATTTACAACGGGAGGGGTTGATTGAGTGATCTGGAAGATTAAAAATACTGTGTAACTGTGTATACACATGTATTGTGGACTGTTGTACAGGACATTTATAGGGGTCGAAAACCCAAAAATACATATGGTTATAACATATGTTTGAGACAAATGCCATATACTCTGTGCAAGTACGTATGTAGATGTGAATGATTGGCCAATGCATAGAACGTTTGCAGTCCCAATGTATTTAACCTCAAACCACAGTCCTTATGAAGTTTCCTTTAAATGTCATTGAACCAGATGTGTTATTATTCAGTGGCCTGTTACACAAAGCTATAACAAACTGTGAGTTTCAGGTTTAGAGTTGACAAAACCAAGCAGATTCAGCTCTGTTCAGATCGGGTTCAGCAGGTTCACAACGCTTGCTATGAACATCGTCTTTCAACTTAAGTTTGATCCAGAGTTTTTGATTACAGCGAACAGCCAATCACAAGAAACATGAACACTGTAATAAAAAAGTTGCTGCCTTACATTTTTTTTAAGTACAACCAACTTGGATGTCTAAGTCATTTCAACATAAATTACTCTAAACTGACTTCAAATGAGTTAAATCTTGTATAAGTTATTAAATAAAGTTGAAAATTGCTTAACTTATTTTGATGAGTTGATGAGCAATATAAAAACAAATGTTGTCATATCTTATTGATCATATAGTTTGTTTTTGTTTTTCTACAGTGAAGAGCTTCAGGTGAATCTGCACAGATTTCATTGTTATGAAAAATATCATGAATTTAAACATTTCCAAGTCAGGAAAGCAGCTGATGCCATGAGAATTTAAGAAGACAGCTGAAAGAAAATATCCGACTATCAATGCAATTTAATCAACTGAATTTATTTAATTCATAATTTATTTAGGTACAAAAAGACCTTAAACGAAAACACATAAGCTTAGCAATTTTTAAAAAAGAGTAATGTATTCTAAAGCTTGTATTTATATGTATATATAATTTATATTCATTGAAATTAAATGTTGATTTAATTGTGAAAATACAGTTTCAAATATCAATGCATATGTATATATATGAATATGACATGACAAAATAGTGATTACATTTAAATTAGACATTTTCCTCAAAAGACAAAGCATTATAAAAAGACAAAAGTCTACTTTAAAACCATTTACTTATTTTTTTTTTTAATATTTTTTAATTTAAGCTTTAAAGTCTCCATGAAATCAAAATGGTCAATTCTTTTTTTTGAAATATTACAGTATTTATTATTTAAAAAAAAAAAATCTGTGCACATGATTATTATTATTTTTTTCATAATCTTTAATGAAAATAACTTCCCCTTCCTCTTGCAGCATCTCTCCTCTTCTCTGATGATGTCTTTACTGGCACGAGGGTGGGACAATAACCTGTCAATCATATGAGATCGACCAATAGCAAACCACAACCTTCCAATCAATTCCCCACGGACAAAATCAAGTCCCGACCTACATTTGTTCTCGTTCCAGAAGCCGTTTCACACTGATATACGTCAGAATATAGGGAAGAAAAGAGTTTCGCAACTCAGAACTTCACAACCTCAGTTTCATGCCGAATTTAAAACATTTTAAATTTAAAGTATTTAAAGATGAACAAACTCGATCTCTAAAAATGAATAAAAGTTGTCATTATAACTCTGTGGCCTGCAGATGTAAACCCTCTGTTTCACCTGGCATTCCTACACATTCCATCAGGACACCGTCCAATCCACGGAAAGACACACAGAGAGCGAGAGAGAGAGATCAAGCCAGCCAGCAGTGGACAGGAGCCCAGCTGTTTGAAGCCCAGTGTCGCTCACTTTAATGACAAATGCAAAGTGGAGAGGAAAACCTCTAAGGCCTAATTTCGTGACATTGTCCCTCTCCTAATTGAGAACATTTCTCTCGTTCTCTCTCGTTCTCCGTGTGCCAGCTTCCTCGCGCTTGCAGCGGAAAAAGAGCAGGCCTAATTTCATTCGGGTTTGTCTTAGGACAACCCTTTTAGATGTTTAATTCAATCCCAATTTCGTGTAATCAGGCGAAAGGCTTCCCCCGAGGTAGAGCCACGCTACCAGGACCCGCCGCCCACAATTTGCAAATGTAATTGGTCCACGTATCTCTCTCTTTCTCCACCCCGTGGTTCCACCACAGGCATTATTAACTAATATCACTTTTGAATGTTTTTCATCTATTTTATCACACGGCTTTTCAATTGGTACCTGCGCTCACATATCCAGACTCATCTCGCGGCCCGACGGATGAGCGCAGGAGGGGAAGCAGCAAACGTTGGGAACATCATCCCGCGTTTACCTCAAGGCAGCTGCGTTGTTATTGTAATATTCATATTTCTGTGGATTTACAGCCGCTGGATATTGAGTACAAAATCCATTATCATTTGTATATTTTAATTATGCAAATGAGGCTGCTCAGCTGGCTGGCTGATCCTGCAGGGAAGCCTAACTTCATTTCGGGTGATTACAATTTATCCAGTCGAGTCACTTTAATTGTAACAAGCTAATTACCTTGTTTCATTTAGTTTTAACAATGCCAAAAGAAAAGCGTACGGTGATAGCGCTCTCTCACCGGGGGCCCTGACAAATCAGGCCCAATAACAAGAGCCAAAGAAAGAATGAAATTGGGAAAAGATGAGAGAGATCGAAACAATCTCTTCTCCATGGCTCGTCCTGATCCTGAAACACTCTCGCTGCTTCAGACCGGGGCTAGTTGTCACACGTGAAAAGTGAAAAGTGTGAGTATTTCTCAAGGTTGGTTTAGTTTTGAAACTGGTTTAAACTGATTTGGCTGGGATATTTTAGGCCCATGTAAAATTAAACATGATGATTTGCTCTCTTTAAGACTGGTCATAGCGTTAAGCCGTTGAAAAGTAAGACTGCTAGTTGGCAGACTAGTTAATACTAAAAAGACTGTGTTTATGCAACTGGCCGCAAATTATACATTTCTAAATCACAAATAAAACAGGTAACACTTTATTTTACATTCTGAACACTTTTGAACATTCTGTTGACTATAAGTAACTTTGCAACTACATGTCAACTATCTCTCATTAGAGTATTAGTAGAGTATTAGTAGACTGGTAGGGTTAGGGTTAGTAGAATAAGTTGACATGTAGTTTCAAAGTTACTTATAGTCAGTAGACTGTCTGCTTAATATCTGCTAACTCTTTATTGTGATGGTCCTCAACAGACAGTCTACTGACTATAAGTAACTTTGAAACTACATGTCAACTTATTCTACTAACCCTACCAGTCTACTAATACTCTACTAATACTCTAATGAGAGTTAGTAGACATGTAGGTGCAATATATGCAACTTATAGTCAACAGAATATGTTAAAGGGACCATTAAATAAAGTTAAACCAAAAAACTTGTTCATATCAGCTATCAGTCCTCCTATTTCATTAAAGAAATAGGAGGGCATAACAAATGCTAAGAAATGTGTTTTTTTTTATCATTTAACTTTTTACTAAACATTTATACATAATAAGATCAGCAATATTTGTGTCCCCACTTTATTTCATGATTAATTGTAGATTGTGCCACAATGCTGAATTATTGTATTTATTTAATTTTATCGCATGCATCACTGTATCTGCTCAACAGATGGACAGAAACGCTGACACTAAAAGGGTTGGTCTTCTAATCATGTCAGTCACTCTAACAACCACCGCGGTGGCTCTATTGATCAAGGACACACTGTAACTGATGTCTAATGTGTTGAATTCTCTATTGGGATCCATTTTACAGCTCTTATGTCATAGACGACTCAGACGGAGCCCGATTGAGAAGCCCCAGATCGCTGTGTAGTTCTGTAATCTTCACAGTGTTTTAAATACAGTCTGTAAAGTGCGGTTTGTTTCTAATATGACTCAGACTTGAACGGATGGCCGCTGTCCTTGGTGCTGAACACAACCAAACCCTCAGAAACCTTCATCACAAAGCCAGAGAAAAGCTATAACTCCATTAAAATGAAAATCAGTTTCTTTAAGCATTTAGAGAAGCATTACCGTATCCAGTCAGTGTTGAGTTGATGCGAATTATCACTGTCCTGTAAAGACCCACAAGGACATTCATAAGTGAAAAACGTATTTACCTCAGAACTTTTAAACTATGCATTTAAAAGTAATTCTGCTGAATGTTAAGACAGATTGTCGCGCTGAAAACCAAAGCGCTTTAACCTATTTAAGAAGTCTGACCCCTGTCATTCCCTATCAGAGTGAAAGCATTTTTATTAACAGTTTATGGAAAAATCTTCATGATTACAACTTTCTGACCAATCAGAGCGCATGACACTAGATTACCACGGCAACATCTGGAGGGCCACTAATGTGCCGCATATGTTTTTTCATGTAAACATGTTTTTTTCCCCCTTTCTCCAACACACTTTCACTTAAGAATGATAAACTGAGCTTTTACACTCTTTAGCAGGAGTTCAGTAATCCGTATGGATAAATCACTGGGGTCAGCCGCTAACAAAAGTACTAGTGATGACATTAAAATGACCAGAAGCACTTAAAAAAGTAAAGCAGCTGTCAATTTAGCAGTTCCTCTCTGTGCATGGCAACAAACATGTTCTTTGAGATGGACAAAAACAACAACATATTTACAGAGAGGCAAAGACGACTTCTTCAACCCATATTTTGGCTAAATGTACTTAGTTTACTTCACTATAAAAGTCACTATGAAATCACTATAATTAAAAAGATTTTATTTTCATATACTACCATTCAAAAGTTTGGACACATCTACATATTCTATATGAATATTATCAACATTTCAGAATAAGTCGAAACTATCAAATAACATAAAATGAAGTATGGAAATATATGTAGTGAGCAATATTAAGCATATCGAAGCACTTTTCCTTTGGTCCAGATAGATAGATGGATGTATGGATGGATGGATGGATGGATGGACGGACGGACAGGATGGATGGATGGACGGATGGATGGATGGATGGATGGATGGATGGATGGATATATGGATGGACAGGATGGATGGATGGATGGATGGATGGATGGATGGATATATGGATGGACAGGATGGATGGATGGATGGATGGATGGATATATGGATGGATGGATGGATGGATTGATGATGGATGGATGGACGGACGGACAGGATGGACAGGATGGATGGATGGACGGATGGATGGATGGATGGATGGATATATGGATGGACAGGATGGATGGATGGATGGATGGATGGATGGATGGATGGATATATGGATGGATGGATGGATGGATTGATGATGGATGGATGGACGGACGGACAGGATGGACAGGATGGATGGATGGATGGACGGACGGACAGGATGGATGGATGGATGGATGGATGGATGGATGGATGGATGGATGGATGGATGGATGGATGGATGGATGGATGGATAGATAGATAGATAGATAGATAGATGATGGATGGATAAACGGACGGACAGGATGGACAGGATGGATGGACGGACGGACGGACGGACAGGATGGACTGGATGGATGGATAGATAGATAGATAGATAGATAGATAGATAGATAGATAGATAGATAGATAGATAGATAGATAGATAGATAGATAGATGATGGATGGATGGATGGACGGACAGGATGGACAGGATGGATGGACGGACGGACGGACGGACGGACAGGATGGACTGGATGGATGGATAGATAGATAGATAGATAGATAGATAGATAGATAGATAGATAGATAGATAGATAGATAGAACTGTACTATAGAAGTATCATATACAGGTTTTCAATAAAACAGTGCACTATTTGATAATCACACACAAACATCCATTAGCACACCTAATTATTTCAACAAAGCAAACATCAAATCATCTCTCTGCTTTTTAAATAACCGTTGTCATTAGCTGTAAACAGCGACAATAACAAACACATTAAATTAATCTGCCCTTAATGTGATTTGATTCAGACTCCTGAACTGCTGCTCACTTCACGGAAAACATGCTCTGGCTAGCAGAAGCATATGAAAATATCACTCATTAATTCCCATGATGCCTCATCCACTGCTGTCATCAGGAGACGTCGGCTGTGATCCAGAGGATTAAAGCCGTGACGCTCATTAACACATTGTCTGTTGTTTTTGATATTCACACAAACAAGTTGCTGTCATGTAAGGAGATGAATTGTTTTTCACATTTTCTTGTCATTAAGGAGATTACATGTGTATCAGAAATATATCTCTAAATAACACACCTAAATCTAAATCTGTGTTTAATGATGATGCCAAAACTGTGTTTACATCTGCACATCACACATAACCTGTTATTTCATCTTTCATAGACTCACTGCCAAATATGAATGATATCACAGTTTGGCACAGCAAATGTCAGAACAAGAATTGAACAGTGTTTAAGCATATGAAATATATAAATAAATCAGAAGTGACAGTAAAGACAGTTATAATGTTATAATAGATTTTCAACTTTCTATTCATAAAAGAATCCAGAAAAAACTGTCTCATGGTTTTCACAAAAATATTACACAGCACAATAATGATAATTAATGATAATAATAATAAATGTTACTTGAGCAACAAATCATCATATTAGAATGATTTAAGGATCATCTGACACTGAAGACTGGAGTAATGATGTCTGTCATCCATCCATCATCCATCATCTGTCCATCCATCCATCATCCATCATCTGTCCATCCATCCATCATCTGTCCATCCATCCATCATCTGTCCATCCATCCATCATCTGTCCATCCATCCATCATCCATCATCTGTCCATCCATCCATCATCCATCATCTGTCCATCCATCCATCATCCATCATCTGTCCATCCATCCATCATCCATCATCTGTCCATCCATCCATCATCCATCATCTGTCCATCCATCCATCATCCATCCATCCGTCCATCCATCCATCATCCATCATCTGTCCATCCATCATCCATCATCTGTCCATCCATCCATCCATCCATCCATCCATCCATCCATCCATCCATCCATCCATCCATCCATCCATCCATCATCCATCCATCCATCCATCCATCCATCCATCATCCATCATCCATCATCCATCATCTGTCCATCCATCATCCATCATCTGTCCATCCATCCATCCATCCATCCATCCATCCATCCATCCATCCATCCATCCATCCATCCATCCATCCATCATCCATCCATCCATCCATCACCCATCATCTGTCCAATCATCCATCCATCATCTGTCCATCCATCCATCATCCATCATCTGTCCATCCATCCATCATCTGTCCATCCATCCATCATCTGTCCATCCATCCATCCATCATCCATCCATCATCTGTCCATCCATCCATCCATCCATCCATCCATCCATCATCCATCCATCATCCATCATCCATCATCTGTCCATCCATCATCCATCATCTGTCCATCCATCCATCCATCCATCCATCCATCCATCATCCATCCATCACCCATCATCTGTCCAATCATCCATCCATCATCTGTCCATCCATCCATCATCCATCATCTGTCCATCCATCCATCATCTGTCCATCCACCCATCCATCATCTGTCCATCCATCCATCATCTGTCCATCCATCCATCCATCATCCATCCATCATCTGTCCATCCATCCATCCATCCATCCATCCATCCATCCATCCATCCATCCATCCATCCATCCATCCATCCATCCATCCATCATCCATCATCTGTCCATCCATCCATCCATCATCTGTCCATCCATCCATCATCTGTCCATCCACCCATCCATCATCTGTCCATCCATCCATCCATCCATCCATCCATCATCTGTCCATCCATCCATCCATCCATCCATCCATCCATCCATCCATCCATCCATCCATCCATCCATCCATCCATCCATCCGTCCGTCCGTCCATCCATCCATCATCCATCATCCATCCATCCATCCATCATCTGTCTGTCTGTCATCCATCCATCATCTGTCTGTCTGTCTGTCTGTCTATCCATCCATCTATCATCTGTCTGTCTGTCATCCATCCATCATCCATCATCTGTCCATCCATCCATCCATCATCTGTCTGTCTGTCATCCATGTATCATCCATCCATCCATCCATCCATCCATCCATCCATCCATCCATCCATCCATCCATCATCTGTCTGTCTGTCATCCATCCATCATCTGTCTGTCATCCATCCATCATCTGTTTGTCTGTCCTTTATTATTTAGGTCAGTATTATTGCTTGTATCAAAACAATTGGTTAAAAGCATTAACATGATTGTGAATGTTTTTATCTTGATCTTTTTTACTTCCCCAGTGTTATGAGTCAATGACATCCCTCATAAAGTGTGTGGAAGCAGTGAGAGGGCAGTTTCAGCATATCCCTGTTGTGTAAAATAACCTGTTTTCCCTCTTCACACGATTTGATTTGTTATTCTAACAATGAGCTGTAAACAATCTAATCTGTGTGGTCCCATATTTCCCACTATATGTTTCCCTGGATTATAACCGGATTAGGGGATTACACAATTAATGCGACCCGAGACAGCAAAGGCATTCTGACGTAAGCCATTTTTTACAAATAACATCACAGAACAATTTCAGTGCAAACACTACCGTTGAAATGTTTGGTGTCAGTACGATTTTGTTATATTTTTAAAGTGTAATTCTCTTCTGCTAGAATAACTGGTTTCTGTGTGAATATTTTGTAAAATGTAATATATTCCTGTGATTTTCAGCATCATTACTCCAGTCTTCAGTGCCACATGATCCTTCAGAAATCATTCTAATATGCTGATTTGAGACTCAAGAAACATTTATTGTCAATGTTGAGAACAGTTAAGACTCACTTGTGTTAATTGCGGAAATATAGTAACCCTGAAACCATCAAAACTGACATCCAGAGAAACTATTTACTATGTCAATATCCTAATTGCTAAAAGGACCAACCAATTGTTGGACATGCCATCCGTCAGCCTCACGTTTGCTCAGATTGCTCAACTAACGCCAAACAATGGTGATTAAGCAACAGATTAAACCTCCTCATAAATAATGAAGAGCTGCGTTTTCAACACGCTTCCTGTTCACTTCCTCTAATAGCCACATTAAAAGCTCTTTACAAGTCAGTGGTGAGAGGAAGAGAAAAAACGAGCACTTAACGAGTTGGACAGAGAGAGAGAGAGAGAGAGAGAGAGAGAGAGAGAGAGAGAGAGAGAGAGAGAGAGAGAGAGAGAGAGAGAGAGAGAGAGATGCCAGTTGATCAATGAGTAAATGAGGTCCTTAAAGGAAGCCTGTCCTGCACTGATGTAAAGAGCTAATGATGAAGGCAATAAAAGCTCTGGCTCTCAACCGACATCCTAATTAAGGAAGTGGAGGTTAGAGGATTTTGCTTAACTGATCCACCCATGCCATCTTTATGACCTTTGCACCGTCTCCCGCTGCCCGGACGGCGTTCGGGACATATGATGATAATGACCATAGTTGACATTCTTTACTTAGTTGCTCTAAGTTAAAATATATCATAGTGTTGGAATTCCATAATGTAAGTATATGGGGAAATAACATAAAAAGACAGAGGCCTGTTGGACCACTGCCAGTTAGAAATTACAATTGAAGTTGTAGAAGAAGGATTTACAAAGGGGGGTTATTATCATGTAATTATCTCTACCTTAAACCGACTTTCCTTTGCATCTATTATCTATATATTTTTACTTCAATAAAAATCAGTTAATTCTGTGTTGCTACATTAAGAATATTTTTTTAAGTTTAGTGACTTCTTTTGTACTTTGAACTATTTGCATATCTCAGAAATGGTGAAAATGTGTCACATTTAAAAGAGTACAGCTTTAAACCATATAATGTTATAGATAATTTAAAGCTATAGAGTCATTATACCTGATCTATAGCATTAACATTGAATGTCTGTAATGTAATTCCACTTATAATCCAATGTGTTGATTTCAGCCACATAAATGTGTTACACTTTATTGCCAGTATTACAGTGTAATTATACATTTAAGTACTGAGTAATAATAATTAACTACATGCCAATGTAAAAACTTTCATGATTTGTTATCACAATTTTTTTTTTTGTCAAATCAACTTAGATAATTCATGTGGTTCAGTTAACATAATAATTTGAGTTTCTGATGATTAAACCAATCTCCTCATTTCAATGAACTTAAAATTGTAAGGCAACCAGGTTACTTTTTTTTTATTTAAGTTAAACCAAAAATTATTTTTATAGGGTTAGGATGAGGGTTTGGTTTAGTGTTAATTGCATGTAATTGTGCATAATTTATAGTTATTACTACAGTAACTACATGTAACGTGTAACAATGACACTGTAAAATAAAGTGTTACCAATCAATGTTTTGTCTTTTAAACATAAAACATATTTGACACGTGGTAGTACAGCTAGCATCTAAATGAACATTTTATTCTAGTAAAACATATTACAATAAAAAATATACAATAAAAAAAAAAAAAAAAATCAGATGAATATTTAACATGAATGATTCTGACTGCACCAACAAAAGTCTATTTTAAGGGTCATATTAGGAATAAATCTATATATGTGTAACAACTACACAGTCTAACTTTTACAGTGTGATTACTTGTTAAAATAAGGTATAAGTTATATACAGAAACTCAGAGTTTCACTGCGGGTGTCGTGAAGAATTGTGTTGAATTGAAGTTTTTGTGGGATACAGGAGATCAGAGTCACCAGACAGTGTAAATTACAGTCACTGGATTATTTTACTCTAATCTGACACTAATTAATAACCCAGTAAAGGAAGTTGAATGGCAGCTGACCTGTTTATACTTTCAACAACTTTCATTATCATCAATATCTGTTATGGCAGTATTTTAGTCTTTGATTTGGCATATACTGTTGTCTCAGAAATATATCATATATCATAGCCTATATGATACTAAACACACTTTCAAATTCTATAATTCCTGAGAGTGTGCAAAAATTATATATTTGTTTTCTATTTTCTATCAAATATTCTTCATGGTAAAATAACAGATTTTTTTTTTTCTTTTAAGAAAAGCTTTCTCAAAGATCTCATTGTCAGTGTGGAATGGCATACAATTTCAGATTATCCATATCAAAAAGATTCAGTCGACACGCTTTCCTTGCAAAACTTTCAGACATGATATGGCATTATCCACGTTCTGATCCCGGGAAGAGCCCCACCTCTTCGAGATTCTTTGGGATGGGAAGTTCAATGAGCGCATTTCTCGCGCTCGTCTCCAGAGCTGCACGAGCGCAATGCACAGCAGATGATGCCTGTATATTTGACTCAGAGTGATTCAACAGACCACATGAGCACAACAGCATCAGTTCACTGTCAGCCATAGACCTGCATTTACAAAGGTTTTACTTGGAATATCTTACAAAAACGCAGGAAGCGCGCGACGCGTCACCTCGATGAGCAGCCGCGCGCGCTGTCAGCAAGAGACGAGCGCGAGACACGTCGCTATCGAGGTAAGCGCGTCAGCTGTGGGAAGTTTGCAAAATGTAAAATAATGTCGCGTTTACCTTTAATTTCTTATTCCTTTGTTATATAAAACGTAATTCGTGGATTTCAGTTCTGGATAAGGCCTATATGATAAGCTGATATTATTTTATGTGTAGGCTTTATTATCCCGTCTGGACATTTATCATGCTTTGGAAGCATTTGTAAATATCTGTCAATTATGATACATTCATCTCTATAATAATTAAAAATGCATTAAAAACACAGGCAGGTTTGTTGAACTTTTTGTCCAACCAACATGTTTGCCTGAAAGTTCAAGTAATGTGAAGCCTATTGTTTTGTAATTACACTGTAAAATGTTTTCATTGATATAGCCTATTTCGACATTTTATTTCCGTCCTATTTTTTGCCATTTCTGCTCGTAGTCAGTGTTTTAGAAAAATATCCGTCATAGTAATTCAATATAAAGTGTCAGAAAAAAAAAGTAACCAAATGTGTGCAACGATCACTGCAGATTAACACTTTCGAATCACTTTGATTTTACTTAAACATTTAAAGCGGCAATTGATTTTATATTTTTATTTTACTAGTAGTAGACAACTATCTATTATAACATGTAATTATCTGTCTACTATTATGCTGCTACAATCATATCGTGCGTATATTTGTCGGATTATTATTTTTTTTAAACGAAAAATGTATTTTTAAAACAAAACTTCCTTTTTGTTCTCGAAAAGACTGTGATGACAGAATATAATCGTTATTATCTAATTAGGCCCATACATTTTTACCTACATCCTCTCGTATTCAATGAATGGGGAGGAGCTTAAGACTTTCATAAAGTGGTTCAATTTTACTTCACGTGTCGCTGATTTCAAACAGAAACATTTCGTAATATATATATTTTTTCTTTTCCCAAAGAAGGTCAGAAATGTTACAAATGATTGTTATAATTTCACGAGCAGGAATGAAACTATCAATCAAGCTCTCGTGAGGCATGAAGGACACTAAAAACGCTGCAATTTATGACTGTTCAACGCTCAAATATGTGTCTGACCGTTTCAGGGATTGACTGATGCTGAAGAGGCTGAAAGCTGCTAGAAAACACCACATTCCCTTGAGCGTGGCATAAGGTAAATGTGCACCAACACACACTGCACAAAATCTCTCACAAAATATTCATTTCATTTTAAAGTTTACATTTTGAGTAATGCTTAAATGAATCAAAACACACATGCACATCTCCATCAATTGGCTGCATAAGAATACATCTAAAAAAAAAAAAAAAAAAAAAAAAAAAAAAAAAAAAAATCCTTGCTTCATGATGCTTATAACATCAAAATGTATATTTGATAAGCAATTCATTATTTCATAACTTACATAAAGATTCTTGTGTGGCACCACACTGTATCGACCCTATTTACCTGCATGGAGTCTGATTACCTTACAGTAATAATATATATGTGTCCATTATAGGCTGGAAGTCAGCATATTGAACTATATCTAAGTAATTTCATGCATTTCCTTGTCTGCAATCAAGACCAGATAATCAACATTATATGAATGCTTTCAATGATGAGATTGTATTTAAATGAAATTGCTTGATAAGTCTCCACAGATGAAGGAGCATCTAGTCTTGCAATCGTCTGATAGACCTCCAGTGTTAAATAAGGATTATGATGTAGGACAGTGTACGCAGGCCTATTTTTACTGTTCATGACAATTATAGGTCAGCGAGTTGCATTACAGCCATTAAAAGAGAAAGTAAAGACATTTCATTTGTTTAAAAAATACAACCGTTTGCCTGAGGTATATTTGGATTGGATGATGGATTTGGTGTGTAATGTCCTGTTCATGTAGCTATTAGGTTCCCTCTTTTTTTTTCTTCTGTATTGACCCCCACAGGTCACACAAGTAATTTTTTAAACGCATGATTAATTTCACAGTAGGGTTAACATACATATAGATGAAGTTCAATGCATCAAGCAGACATATATGATTTACCAAGGCCGGCATGTTGAACTGTTCAGCATGTTAGTTGTAATGATTATCATCAGCTGCGGTCTAATATAAACCTTTGTTTTTAACTCTTCTGTGTTTTAATTAATTATAGAGCAGCCTTTTTTTCCACTTATGGACATATAACAGACAAACATGCAACACACTGATCAGTAGCTGATATAAATTAATTTATACATTTATTTGTTGGTTTAACTTAAAAAAAAAAGTACCTGGTTGCCTTGAAATTTTAAGTTCGTTGAAACTTAAAAATTTGAGTTAATACAATGAAGGAAATTGGTTTAATCGACAGAAACTCAAAATATGATCTGAACCACAACAAAAGAAAAAATTGTTTTGATAACAAATCATGAAAATATTTTTTTACAGTGCAAAATACCAACCACATTTTCACAAGTATAAATTGAAACAGAGTTAGTGTTTAGTGAAAATTAAAGGAGAGTTACATTTATTCCACCAATTATTTTGAAGTATATCTATCATATATCTATGTTTTCATATTCCTGTAATGGGATGAGAGGTCGTTTGAGGTGCTCTTTGGCTATTGGGAGACAAAAGCCAGCGGGATGGGCTCTAAATGAGGTTTAGGGGGCTACAGATGGGACCCTCTCTTTCCTGTCAGTTTGACTGGGCTTTTCAGAACACTTGACCTTTTGTACTAATTCTATTATCGTGGCAAAATGAAAACGTCACAATTAAGCCAACTATTCTTTCAATTTTTATTCTTCAAAATTGCGCGCAATGTTATCAACATCTTGAAATTATATATGTAATGCCGACATTTAAAATAAAAGCCCTGCAGATCTGAGGCTTTGAAGCGAAGAAATTCGAGCGAAAGGGCATTTTTCATATATTAAAAAATATGATGGCATTTTTTTTTTAACATAATAGTAGCCTAATTTTTCATATTTGGATCAATAGTGCACCTGGCTATAATATAAATGTTATTGATGAGACAGTTTGTCGGACAACATGTCATCGGCATCAAGCGATTAGTTTTATTCTCAGTTGTGGTCGATTCAGTACGCACAGCCCATGTATTACCTCATAATGATGAAAAAATGACATGCCGACATTTATCGCCTTTCGCTTGATTTATGAATGCGCGGAAATTGCTTCGATATAGCATGACAGTTTGGACAGTTTAAGTGTGTGACAATGCAGATGTTGATAGCGAAATAATAAAACATTAACAAAAGCTACTGACCGCTCTTAAACATGAATGGTCACAAAACTGGGCCACTTTATACAAAAAGCAATGTGGATGCTGAAAAATCATATAATAATCATATTGGAAAAAACGACCGTCATATTAATTAAAGCCGACAAAATTGTATTTTTTATTTATTTATTGGCATCATCCTATCAGTATATTAACTTAGACCTACAATTATTCGTTAGCTTTAAAAGCTATGGAAAATGCATGCGATTCATTTATAATTGTCCTATTTAAATGTACTAAAACTATTTTGGTTAGGCTCAATTTTAGGCGTGTAACACAATATATTTATGAAACAGTTTCTGGTGTTGTCCATGCGATTATACCGATTAGCCTACACATGGGTGGTTCACGGGTGTTTTTCCCCCCACTAATTCCGGTTTGAAGTAGACGCGCGCGCGCGCATCACCCGGGGCCCCTGCGGCTCCTGTCTGAGCTTCTCTTTAGTGTGTTTGAGTGGCAGTTAGTGAAACGTCATTGGCTCTTCAGAGGGGCAGAGCCACGCCAATCACTCACATCCAACTCCGGCAATAAGAGCCGGTGTGTGAGGCGCGCGCTTATTCGCTCTTGCACTACTGTTACTGGACACGATAAAGGAGCCTGTTGTGATATTGCGCGTTTATCGTGCTTGTTTTTATAAAGTTCGCGCTCTCGTTGACCGTTTGCATTTCCGAAAACGAATTTCTAATTTCGTATGTGGAATAGGCTTCGAGATGATTTATATTCTGTAGCGTTTGGACATCTCCGACTGCGCGCGGAGGTAAGAAAAATACAAACTTTTCTTCGTCTCCGAGTCCGTCTGAAAATTATCTGGTTTTGTTTATATTTAGGCATTTCTGACTATAAGTGACTTTTGTTCTCGGCGTGAAAAGAGGCACACTAACGTGTGGAGACATTTTGTAGCCTACTGTTTATATTTGTTATGGCAAATTGTTATTATTATTATTATTATTAGGCAATAATACTGGGATATTATATGACACATTGCCAAAACATAAAATAGCGACGTTCTATATTCTGTATGGAAAAGTCGGAATAGAACGTTGAGGCCGTCAGAACATTCTACGGGGAAATCTGCCTAAACTCTCTGTAAATTCCGCTGTGTTGTATTATAGTATTACAGTAATATAATATATTTAAAAAATATTTGTAAAGTATTACATAGTATTAAAAGCATTTCACGCTTTTTATTTTAAATTTTTTTACCACAGAAACAGCAAAACAATGTTCATGATTCAGGAAATAAAATTAATAATTGCACTGATTTAGCTAGCGCACTGATCTAGTTATATATATATATATATAGTAATTGTATAAAACTGTAGTAAATATCTATTGCTTTTATTTACTTTGCGATTGATCAGCATCCTTGTAATTTTCTCTCGTTCTTTAAATGAGTGTTTATTTCAAGCGCATCATATTCTGATCTACAAACATTGTCTGACATGTGAAGAAAGCCTTACAGTAATTCTGCAAGTTGTTTAATTCTTAATTTTTTGTCTAGTAAAATAAAAATTCTGGTTATCTTTAATAACTGTGCCACATTTGGTTATATTAACAAATAAATATTCTTTATCGATATACTTTGCATAGCTTTGAATTAATGCATCTGAATCTTTTATATATATATATATATATATATATATAATTCTTTTTTCATTGCTAAATTAACCTTTTAAAATGTGTTTACAGACGAACATCTCCAGTCAGTGGTCTGCAAAGATTGCAAAAGAGTCTTCTGCCTGGACAGAACAACATTGTGATGGCCACCCCACCAAGTTCATTTCAGCAGGAGCCCCTCACGCCTCCCAGATCCTCCCTCAAGCCCAACCAAGTGGGGTCGGTCATCCTCTACGGGGTGCCTATTGTCTCGCTGGTCATTGACCTTCAAGAGCGGTTATGCCTGGCTCAGATATCCAACACCCTGCTAAAGAACTACAGCTACAACGAGATCCACAACCGTCGAGTGGCTCTGGGCATCACCTGCGTGCAGTGCACCCCGGTCCAGCTCGAGATCCTCCGGCGAGCCGGTGCCATGCCCATTTCCTCCCGCCGCTGTGGCATGATCACCAAACGCGAGGCAGAGCGACTTTGCAAGTCTTTCCTGGGTGAGAATTCTCCACCCAAGCTGCCAGACAACTTTGCGTTCGACGTGATGCATGAATGTGCCTGGGGCTGCCGGGGAAGTTTCATCCCAGCGCGCTACAACAGCTCCCGGGCCAAATGCATCAAGTGCTCCTACTGTAATATGTACTTCTCCCCAAACAAATTCATCTTCCATTCACACCGCACGCCCGAGGCCAAATACACGCAGCCAGACGCCGCCAACTTCAACTCCTGGCGTCGCCACCTCAAACTGACAGACAAAACGCCGCAGGACGACCTGATGTTCGCCTGGGAGGATGTAAAAGCCATGTTCAACGGAGGGAGTCGCAAGAGGGCTCTTCCCTCCTCTCACTGCTCGTCCATGGGTTCGGTCAAGGCTGTGAACTCGGTTCTGCCCCACATGATCTCTCCGGAGTTATCCCAGAAGAGAGGCCGGTATGAGGACGATGATGATTTGGACAGCAACAGCCTCTCGCCTCGAAAAGCCCCTCGCAGTTACCCGGTCATTCCAGTCCCGAGCAAAGGTTTCGGGATGTTGCAGAAGTTCCCAACTACGTCGCTATTCCCAAGTCCATACACCTTTCCTGCATTTGGTCTGTGCCCGCAGAAGAAGGACGACAGCGAGGCGACCAACGGGCAGAAGAACAGCGGCCTCTCAGGGCTCCTTTGGCCCGGACGCAAGGACACTTTCTACCCGCCCTTCTGCATGTTCTGGCCCCCGAGGGCAACCGGGGGCATCCCGGTACCCACTTACCTGCAACCCCAACCCAACGCCCTTTCCTCCCTCACAGAAAGCCCGTCTCTCAGACAAGCCTTTTTGGATCTGTCTGAACAGGCCGATGCCAGTTCGGGATTGGACACGAACCCCCGGTCCGGGCTGTTCGAGAGCGACTCCCTGCCCGTGACCTCGGACCTGCGGCCGGCCCCGGAGGGCTGGGTAAAGCTGCTGGACGCGCCCTCGCTTCAAGCCCGAAAGGCCAGCTACCACTCCGCCTTCCGCCCCGTGGTCAAAGACGCCGAAAGTATCGCCAAGCTCCACGGCAGCCTGGAGGACTTCGGGACGGATCGGCACCTTTCCCCCGGGACCAGCTGCAGCTACCAAAGCGACAGCGGGGAAAGCGATGAGGAGCAAGAAGTGGATGTGGAGACCAAACAGGACGAGGAACAGGAGGATTTCGGCAGCCGGTCAGCGCAGACGCCCCCCCTGCACATGCGCGGGCTTCCCGACAACATCTCGGGCGATCCAGTCAAAGAGCAAGCCTCCTTCCCGAGCGTTCCCGCCGAGACCTCAGAGAACAAACCCGACCTCCCTGTCAGTCCGCCCACCATCCTCAAAGTCCCCAGCCCCGTTCACGGCCTGCTGGAGGAGAGCACCGCGTACAGAAATGTAAATATTCCCTCCAGGCACTTTGACTAATTATTTAAATGCGGGCCATTGGCTGGCAGGGTCCATATGCATAACAAGATTGATAGCCTGTGTTCCCTGCAGAAATGAAATATTCAGAGCTCTTTGATCCCTCCTAATAAGCCCAGTCGTGTTTTGTTTAATGGCGACATTATGTTTGCTCCCCTTTGTCACTTCTGCCTATTAGCCTTTTAATCTTTAACCCTTTGACGCTACATTAACAGACTGAACGGCATGAGCGACGGAAACTGAAACGGGAATTCTTTAGCAATTAGCCTCAGCGCACACACACACACATGCGTGCGCGTGTTGATTTATCTGAAGAAACTCAGTAGCATCACACAGCCAAGCAAACATCAGAATCATATATAAAACATAACAGCGTTGTCATTCTCAAGGCTAATCAATTGTGTGCTTTTGGCTGACTGATATATTTGGTTGCTCTATGTTTCAACCTTTGGCCTGGTGTTGTGAATCAGTTCTAATCAGACATCGGTGGTGTTTTATGGTTACAGGCGCACAAGAGCAGAGACGATGGGCTACCGGCCTATGCAACCAAAAACAAAGCAACCATCTCAGGTGAGACATGAATGGAAAGTGAATGGAAGCGTAATTTGATTTTCCATTGCATTATTTTATTTTATTTGTATTATCTATTTTAAAGTTTACACTGTTTACAACCATGGCAGCACACACACACACACACACACACACACACACACACACACACACACACACACACACACACACACACACACACACACACACACACACACAGTTGTGTTTTCATGTTTTAGGGGAACCTCTATAAACATAGTCATTTTTTATATTGTATAAACTGTATATTCTATCATCTTACCCTACACTGTAAAAACTAAAAAAATTTAAGTACAATCAATTTAGATGTTTTAAGTCATTTCAACTTAAATTACATTAAACTGACTTTAAAAATGAGTTGAATCTCATTGAACTTAAAAAAGGTTGAAAATTGCTTTATTTTGATTCATTAAAGCAATGTAAAAACATGTTGTCATGACTTATTGATCTTTTTTTTTTTTCAGTCAGAAAACGTTCTACATTTTTACATAGTCAAAAAGCATCACTTATTTATAAGCAGTTTTCCTCATGGGGACCAAACAATGTCCCCACAAGGACAAGGATTTCAGATATTGCCATCTGTGTCCCCATAATGTAGGGTTTACCAGGACCACACACACACACACACACACACACACACACTATATATATTATAGCCTTAGACATAATTTCTCTTGTGAAATTAAATGCACATAAAAAACATAATTTGACAAAAAATATTTTTAATTAACAAAAAATAATTACATTTTCCACCTTTATGCCTTAAACTTTGCTTCATTTGTGTCCATGCATTCACCTCATAACATCTCATTTTTCACTTTTCCTTCAGACGACAACAAAGAGCAAAGCAGTTTTTTCGTCCCAGAGACAGAAACCTCGTCCGCACCCGAATTCTGGCGAGAGAATCCAAGTAAGAGCAACACTTTATCTCAACGCTTTATCTCCGCTTTACATCCGCCACTTACAGCAAGAGGGTTCGCGGAATAATACGCGCGGCGCGGCCGGCCCATCCCTGCGAGGATATTAGGATTAATCTAAATATAAAAAAGATACGGGACGGAATATACTCTTAAAATGGAGCAGCTCTCTCCACAATGTCATTGGGAAAATGTGTTCTGTAGGGAGCCATAACAGTTCAGGAAGACAATCAGCTCAGCGGCAGGAAGGTGACAATCACCATTTCAACAATATCAAACGGAAATAATTGCCTTTTGCTTGGCAAAATCTTCCATTAGAAAGATCATAGCTTATTGCCTTTTATCTGTCAGAAAGACATTAAAAGTGTTTTATGACATCTATGCCAACATTTATATTATCTAGCCGATAATGATCTCCTCATATACCGTATAATATATTTGAAAAAAATTACATGAAACAAATTAAATGAAACCACCTTTGCCTGATTGCTAAACGTCTCCGAGGGGCTGCTGGGAAACGTGATTAGAACTTCTGATTTTGCCAAGAGTCTAAACGGCAGTGTCTTAAAGATAGTTCTGTTTCTTGGGAGGGAAGGGGGGGAAAAAAAATAATCTAATTTTCCATTTATATAATGCAAACTGCCTTGGCTTTGACTATTCACGGTTAATTGACTGTCAAACGAGGTTGTTATCCTCAGGCACTGTCTGCAAATTTGCTTGTCAAATGAGACAGAGAGAGGAGGAGAGCGAGAACAAGACCGCTTTCCAAATGAGGAACGCCTTGTTCGGCTTAAGGAGGCAAGACGGGAAATGAGAAGAGAGAGAGAGAGAGAGAGAGAGAGAGAGAGAGGAATGAGGGGAAGATTATACCGATGTGTTGAATCACTTCATTTGAGCCATTTGCGATATAGACACAAAAACACAGTCGGCGGACATGCCTTGCGAACGTACCGACTCCTAAGGTTTCCAATCAAAATTGTTTCGAATAATTTCCTGATTCAATAGCGCAGTAACATTAATGAAATCAGCTCTTTTCACCTATTTCAGGATATTGGCACATTGCAAGGGTGTTTCTAATGACTTAATTTAGCTGCACTAATCAGATATTGTGTTGAATGGCCTATATTTTACTCAGTAGAGTCAGAAATGTATTATTTTCAGAGTTTATTATTATGTCTTTACAGTAAATATGCTGTCACAGATGTTTCACAACATATTCATGACATATGAATACCATTTCCTCACTCCGGGAAAACAGCATTATATGAAGTCCAATATGTTTGTTTGAAACATCCTGTCATCAGACTGACATCTACTGCCTGCTGGTGGAACTACACGATGTGTGCCAGTCCTGACGTGAATGAATGCTTGCAATATAGGTCATAAATCTGCACAGATTTTGAAAATTCCTCTTTTTTTTCTGCTCAGCAGACCAAAGTCAAGACACAAACTCTCCTGTATCGCTCAAGAAGGACGTCGAGAACATGGAAAAAGGTGAGATTGCAAAATAAGACTTTAGAATTATATACAATACTGTTCAAAAGAGTGACAGTAAAGACTTCTATAATGCTAAAACAAACAAAAAAAAGATTTTAAATAAATGATGTTCTTTTGAACTTTTTATTCATGAAATAATCCTGGAAAAAAATATTTCACGGTTTCCACAAAAATATGAAGCATCACAACTGTTTTCAATAATAATAATAATAATAATAATAATAATAATAAATGTTTCTTGAGCATCAAATCATCATATTAGAATAATTTCTGAAGGATCATGTGACACTGAAGACTGGAGTAATGATGCTGAAAATTCAGCTTTGATCACAGGAGTAAATTACATATTATTACAAATATCCATATAGAAAACAGTATTTTAAATCACAATAATATTCTACAATATTACTGTTTTTACTGTATTTCTGAGCAAATAAATGCAGACTTGGTGTCAAAAATCGAGTGTAAATAAAATAGTTTAAATATTTGTCTCTAAACGTAACAGTCGATAAGGTGGGATTCTTGACTCATTGTGTGATCCGTCTTTCAGAGGAGCTCCAGAAAGTTCTCCTTGAACAGATAGATTTACGGAGGAGACTGGAGCAGGAGTTTCACGCTCTGAAAGGCAGCTCTCCGTTCCCCGTTTTCCGTAAGTGTCCTCACTTTATCATCACGCTTTAGCTTGTGAAAATCAGAAAGCCTGCTTTACATCACTTTAAATAGGTTTAAATGTGAAAATAGGTGACCATAATATGCCTTTGATTTGAATTGTCCATATTTGGCTATTCTACAGATAACTTTCAGGACCAAATGAAGAGAGAACTGGCTTACAGGGAAGAAATGGTGCAACAGTTACAGATGGTAAGGAGTTTTCACAGTTAGGTCATCATTTCCCGTCTGATTAATTGAATATCCCACAAGCAACCCTGCTACAAGTAATCTGCTAAATCTGTATTAAAGAAGAAATGTAAGACAGCCGGCAGGATCTGATAATCTGTGATCTTTCACTTCAACACCATCAGTCATACATGAGAGATCCCAACATCACACATTCAAAGCTGAACTTCGGGAATGCAGAAAACTAGAATGACATTTAGTGGATCTCTGCTTCCTTTTGCTGTTGTTTCACCACATACACTCTTAAAAATAAAGGTTTCATAGGGGGTTTTCACATTCAAGAACCATTCTGGGTTCCCTGAAGAGCCTTTCAGTGATCAATTCCTAAAAGAACATTTTCCATAAACAAAAAAAAAACCTTTTGTAGGATAGAAAGGTTAACGGTTCTTCATGGAACCATCAATGCCGATAAATAATCTTAATTTTTAAGAGTGTTTTTAAGCAATAAGGTACAAGAGTACAATGTGAATCATGAATAGTGTTTACAAGGCAAGACAGCACGGCTTCAAGTGACTCATTGTGTTCATGAAATATACTAGTGTGCAAAAGTTTGGAGTCAGTAAGATGTTTTTTTTTTGAGGAACATTCAGATCTGTGTTTGTGCTGCTGATCCAGAGAGAGCCGCTATGAAACCGCTTCACAGTCTTCTCAACCACACAGTATTATCATTTCTGTCTTACAATAATTCAGACTATCACAGAAGTATAAAAGTTTATAGTTCAGATTTAAACACTGAACGGAACGACGCTTCAAATAACGATTGTATCAATGGCATCGTTACACCAGTAGGTGGCGACAAGTGACTGTTAAAAATGTATTTATCATTGAATCATTCATTCAAGAGATTCGCTCAAAAACGCTGATTCATCCAGTTATGAAACAAGTGAAATATGCATGAGAGAGTCATTGAATCATTCATTCAAGCCATTTTTTTAAAAATAATTCATTCTAATTAATTAAACATTTTTAAATGGACTGCAGCAATTAACATTTTGTCAGAACCTCTAGTAAATTACATGTTATTTTGTTTAGTTGTGTCTGTTCAGAATCGTGATCTCGCTTTTAAACAACAACAACAGAAATCATGACTTTCAATTTCAAATCAAAATCAATAATGAGAACCATTATTAAGAACTGAGCACCAATAATAATTGATAATATCTGAGCATATCAGAATGATTTCTTTCTGGAGTAATTCAGCTTTGAGCACAGGAATAAATTACAGTTTAGCATATATTCACATAGAAAACTGCTATTTTAAATTGCAGTAATATTTCACAATATTACTGTTTTTACTGTATTTTTGATCAAATAAATGGTGAGCAGAAGAGACTTTCAAAAACATTAAAAAAATCTTACCGACCTCCAACTTTTGAACAGTATAGTGTATTTACTACATTATAAACATTTTCATTAAAACATTTTATGAAGCAAACTTCTTTTTTCATGTGATTACTTCTGTATGTATATATACAGTATATATTCCCTGACCTGACAGCGGAGAGAAATGTTGTGCAAGTATTAACTGATTGCATTGTGTTTATTTGTAGATCCCCTATGCAAACATCATTAGAAAAGAAAAGGTCGGGGCGCATCTAAACAAAAGCTAAATGGTAAGTATCAAAGTTATTAAATCATATAGTGACGGTAATGAGTAATATGATGTGTGGCCTTTCTGTAAAATCAATTGCTGATTTCACTGCTGAGTAAATTTCATATGACAAATAGCACTGACTTTTTGGATGCTTGTAATTTTTACATTTGAGCTTTCTTGATTATTTTGAGAAATCTGTATCATAATGACTATATAAACTGTTATTTTTTAGGTAAATTCATCTGAAACAAAATCAAGCTGCTCTCAACATCTTTTTACACTCTGAGGATAAATCAAATCATCCCAATCTCAAGCACAACGAAAGGAACCTCTTCACCGGATGTTGAACGTTGTCACTGCTAAACCTGAGCGACGTCCATCTCTCCGATGAAACCAAATGCCATCAGCGAACGGATACACAGTCATGCATCTACCAATGATTCAGAGTTCCTTTGACATATTTCCTGTACAGTAACCCCACTTTGATTATTTATGAACTTGAGTTTATATATTCCCCATGCACTGTACAGTTCTCTTAGCTCTAGGCTGTAAATGTACATATACGGAGGTTAATGTGAAGGGAACGGTTGCTCTGTACTGTGGATGAAGTCTGAGAGCAATCTGAACGTCTGCAAACCTTTCTCGTTTTGCCTGTTTAAATACAACATTGACATAAACACGAGTTTAAAAAATGTTATTGTTAACTGTTCATGCAAATGTATTTAAATATGTTCTTGTAGTTTCTCTACTATTTATGTGGATAATTAAAGTCTATAAGATGAAAAAGACTGACCATTGTTGTTTAAATGTTTTTATTACATTAAGCACTTGTGAAAAAACATAATTTTTATCAGTAAGCACAAACACGTTACAATACCATTTAATACAATTTAGAACTAAAGAAAACATGTATATATATACCCTTTGAAGTGTACATTTTTGGATGTTATCTGTGTGTTTCCTGGGAATCAAACCTACATAACTTGTTCTACCGAATACAAGATTTGTCATATATATTATTTAGTTATTAAATGTATTATCAAATATTATAATATAATGCAGTTCATATATTCGTTGTATTCTATCCTGCATAGTATAGTGTTTTATTATTATAAACGTATGCTATAATAAGTAAAACAATAGGTCGCTGTCATAAGATACAAATATAAATCTGCAATGTATAGAAATACGTTTCAGCCATGTAACAGTGAGCACGTGATGCAATAGCTTGGCGTACACAGTACATGGCTAAAATCAGAACAGCACACTATTTACTATTTAATATAGTTAGCATCCTATAGTTAGAGCAGTGTATGTGGCGGTAATGCACACATTTAAAAGTTGTTTGCCAACCGCCATTAAAAGAAAGAAGAACAACAAGAAGAAGAAGAGCAGTGTATGTTTGTGTGTCAATCAAATCTTGTGGCGGCGCTTTTGTGACGTAATCCGCTGCGCGACGCGAGTCCTTTTACGTCAGCACAATAGTGCCAACATGGCGTTCACACTGTACGCGCTGATCCAAACAGCGATATTATGCACTAATGCTATCGCCGTTCTGCACGAAGAGAGGTTTCTCAGTAAAAGTAAGTTCTTATGAATGGTTTTCATTCTGAAATATGACAATAGGTTTGTTCTGTCATGCAAATATGTGTGTGTGTATTGCCATCTGGTTTGCTAGGCTAGAGTTAACGTCTCCTAAATGTGCAGTTGACTATAGAAATATGAAAATGCTAACATGAATTACCCTGGTAACGTTAGTTTTTTTCTTCACCTGAATGACTTCGAATCTCTACAGTCTGTACTTTTAACAAAATATTAAACGTCAGTTCACTAGTGTCACATAATGTAAATGTCACATGAATCGCTTAGTGAATATATTTGAAACAAAAACGTTTTGAAATGGATCAGCACCTCATGAAATGTGTAGAGTTTTTGTAGCCCAAGTGCAGAGCTGGTGTTTTGACAAAACTAAACACCTATTTAACGTTCTTCGAGCACTACATAATCCCCATACTTCCATATTTGTGTTATTTCATACTAAATGAATAGCCTACCATTGAGGCTGGACATTGACACGATTCTACTCCATTCCGATCTCGAATCAATTCGATGCGATATTGAATCAAATAGACTCTCTTGTTTATTGCAAAGTCGAGTCAGCACTGAATTGTGAATAGAAGGAAAGGGGAAACGGGCTATATTTGCAAATAGCTAAATGAAGAAAATCTCAGTAAGAAAGAAGGTAAACTCATAGTTTTTAAGAGATTTTACAGTATGGGACATTTCCACTGGAAAGACTTCAAATCCAGGCAAAGTGTTGAGAAATGTGTTCTTGTGAATAAAGAATTTACAATGCAAAACAAATAGGCCTAAATGATCAATAATTTCAACAGCATAGTTATCTTTCAGCAAACATTTGAAAACAGTTTATAAAATGAGAGATAACTTAAAGGAGACATACCATGCTTTTAAATCGTTCCTGTTTACATATAAATCATACATTTGTAGTCTATATAAAGCGGAACTGCAATGCTTGGGTCTGAATTCCTCATTATTATAGCTCCACAGGCCCCTTTTCTACCCCTTTTCTGATGTGGGTCTGAGAGCAACTCGTTTTGGTGCGGTCTCTTTAAATACAGTTGAGACACGTCATACCCCGCCCCCCCCCCCCCCTCTCCAGGATGCAGAGGTGACACTCGGTTCAACTCCACCCCGTTCTGCCATATTTGTAGTTTGATAGCAGAGATACGATTATCTAGCGGCACAGAAACTTTTTATTCACACGTTATTAACAAAATGTCAACAACGGAAGACTTGTCCAGCCAGCCTTACATGTTCGAGCCAGAGTCGGAGCCGGAGCGAGATGAAAATGAAGACGACGAACCTGCAGAACAACGTCTTCATATGGATGTATCGCAATGGTGTGTTACTGTATTTACACATGAAACTTTGGTCTTCCGACCTTTTACCACCGTGTCGATTTATTTTGATTAATATGTGCGAGGGAGAGAGAGCAAGACAGCGTCTAGTTTGGAGACGGTGTCTTGTTTACACTTTCGCCTGGCTCCGAAGAGAGAGAGAGTGTGCTTGCGCGACCGGGTCTCTCTCTCTCTGCTCGTTCTTTCAGTTAAACATGCGCCCTGTCACAAGCGCGGCAGTTCATCTACATTAGACGGTGTAATGAAGCGTGTGGGTTACTACATCCAACAACCGAACATTTTGACTTACCCTCTCGTAACTTCTGCATCTTTTAGCTTGGACTACAAAATTGCAGCGAGAAATAAAAATGGCGGATTGCTCGAAGTGTTGGGCTGGAAGTCAATGTCCTTATTTGGCAGTTCCGCTGCAAATACTGTGACGTAATAGTTCACAAAACGTCATAGATAACAGAAAAATCGGAACAGGTTGAAAAATAAGGCCAAAACAGAATATCAAGATATCAACGAAGCACCTGAAGAGAATAATTTCAACTTTTCTGTACTTCTAAACACTCCAAATATACAACAAAATGCATTTAAGGGCTAAAAAAGTGGATTTAGCATGATATGTCCCCTTTAAATTCTCCCAAAGGCAGTGTTTCTTCCTCAATCTTACGGAATACACACACATTGGAAATGTTAGTAGCAATTAGGGAGCTGGTTGGAGAAACATTATGCTGAATCTGAAATTGTACTTGTATTTTTTTTATTTTTAGATATATTTTATATATTGAGCAATATTTTTCAGGGATTATCTGTGCTCTTTTCCCTTGAATACTGTTAAAAAATTGTCAAATGCGTATATAACATTATAGCATGCTATACACGATCACTGATAAACATATTTTTTTTCAGTTGGTTGGGGGGCAGAGCAAAGTATTGGAGGATTTGGAGATGAACCCGGGATTAAAGCACAACTTCTGAACCTTATTCGTTCCGTCAGGACTGTCATGAGAGGTATGTTCATTTGAAGAGTCGGTACTGATTTATTCTTTCCCATCTCCAGATCATGGAGTGTCTATTACCATCAAGAATCATTAATAGAATAACTCATTTATCTGTAAATATTTTAAGCACCAGAGCCACTACGTTTTACAGATGGTGGCGCTGGGGGGATTGCTAATCAAAAAGACAATTTAATCATACAATTAAAATAGTTTTGCATTAAAGGGGCATTCCACCCATTTGAACATTGTTTTTTATTTAAAGTGGGTCATATATGTAGTCGAAATGTAAAATAAATTTTGAATTTGGTGCCTTCGTGACCGAGGAAAGACAAAAAATAACTTCAGGACGCATTTGTATGAAAGACAACAACTCCCACAATGCACCACATTGCACAGCTCCGCAAGCCACTCCCACTAATCCAGAAAGCGCATATCTGCCTATAAGAGAAATCACTCTTCCGTCTACAAGGCTAGCTACCACCAGAGCTTGAAATTCATTTCACATTCACACAAAATGTCTAGTTAGTTGGCGAACTCATTAGTGCATTACTCCTCGTTTGTATTTCTTTCGAAAAGGTGAATTATTGCATGGTACCTGGATGTTCAGTCAGAACATATGCGGTGCGAAACTAGGATAGTTCTCAACACAAACGTCCGTGTCCTCGTCTGATTCAGAGATTTCGTCCAGGAGAAATTGTCATCGTTGAAATTCTTTGCCGCAGACGGACTCTATCTCTGTGTTCGTAGCGGTTCGTAGCTGCATAGTGAGATCACCGGCGCCACCAGTCCGCCCTAACTCGAGCCAGTCCGGGCTCCTCGTCCGCGGCAGGCAGGTCTTCTGCCTCGGCTGCTCTTCGCTATAATGCGGCTTGTAAAGGTAGCCACAAACACCTGATTCAAGCATCAGACTTCCGAAATCCTCTTCTTCTATATCATATTGAGCACTCTCCTCCGCTATTGTCATAACTTTACTAGGGATGTCCCGATACCACTTTTTCACTTCCGATACCGATACCGATATCAATCCGATATTTTTATTTTATTCTTGAACTAATACTAATAATAATAAAATATAATGGAAGCACTTTGCTCAATTAGCCACATAAAAACATCTCACTCAAATGGAGAACAAATACTTCTCCAGTATATAGTCCACAACAACAGTTGATAATGAAAGACTGCCAGCCTTTATTCAAAAGACCTTGAGATATGTTTGGTAACCTGAATGAATTTAAAATTAATTTGCTATATTTCAGATCAATATATTTGTTTCCTTAAAATTTTAATTAACTTTAACTTTATTCTCATCTGAATTATAAATAATTTATTTCTGTATAAAATAATACTACTTTTAAAAACACATTTGATTTTCTTTTTTATTCAATGTAGAATGTGTTACTTAAAAATAAACAGATTAGTGCTCTGTTTTAGGACAAGAAATGAAAACCAATGCAATGATGAATGTCCAAAAGATGAGATCATTTTTGCTTTTAAACAGCGTGTGTGTGTGTGTGTGTGTGTGTGTGTGTGTGTGTGTGTGTGTGTGTGTGTGTGTGTGTGTGTGTGTGTGTGTGTGAGAGATTTTGGTTGGGTGACAGTTACAGTTTGACAAGAGTTTACAGTTTGACAAAAGCACAATGTTGTGTTTTACACAAATATAAGTAGGCTAAACACTTTTTGCAGTTTTAATGATGTCCTGTATGAAAATGACGGAGTATGTTTTTATGTTTCCACTGTTCGATCGCGCCCGTGCCTCTCTCTCTCTGACACACACACACACACACTCCAGCATTGCAATCTTGACATCGCAGCCTGTTCATTTTGCTGCGTTCACAACAAACGCGAATAGAGCGTCAAATTTGCGTCTATCGCGTCTAGTTCGACGCTTGAACAGTTTGAATCCATTCGCGCGTCCAAAGCGAATAGGACGCGCCGCGCGCGTATAATGATAAAGTGAGCGTTTGAAGCGATATAGACGTGCGTTCAGAGCTAAGGCGGGCTACAGATTAGGTGTCCCTAAGAACCCGCATATGCGCGTATCTAACAGTAACGTTAGTTCCGTATTACATTCATTAATGTGCACGCGAGATTTATTTATTTTTATACCGTGTATTCTCTGTGTAAATCCATGCACCGAACGTACGTTCAGTACGAATACGTACCGTTCCACCCCTAGCTGCTAATGGGTATCGGATCATAGGTATCGGATAATTTTTTTTCTCCCCTCCGATATCCGATCTAGCGTTTTGGGCCAGTATCGGCACGATACCGATGCCGTGGATCGGATCGGGACATCCCTAAACTTTACATCTGTCTCCACAGCGCCTGTTAGCTTAGCTTCAAACAAGATGGAGGATATTGCTTTCAGTTTCAGAGAGTAAAGTCTGATCTGTAATAGGTCTGTAGCGTGAGCGGGTCCCGCCCCCTGGGAAAGATGAGGAACTAGTGCTTGTAGTCTCAACAGAAATCCCCCCCTCTTACACTTCCTCCGACAATGAAGCAAAATGACGATTTTTGCGTCATTGTAGGAGGAAGTGTAAAAGGTAAATAACGTATTTCTCCCGTCTCAGGGGAAAATGAGAGAGTGTTGCACGACCATTCAATAGTATGACTGGGTTTCTAACAATGCAAAGCTTAATGCAAATGGGTGGAGTGTCCCTTTAAAGGTGGGGTAAGCAATATTTCAAAAACGCTGTTGGATATTGTTGATATTTGAAATCAACGCAAACAAACACACCCCTCTCTCATAGCTCCGCCTCAAACTCACCCTCCAATCCTAACCGTCTCGAACCCCGATCCCCCTGCGAGCGAGTCGAGTGCGCTAACAATAACGCTAAACACTGCATTCTCCAGCAGCCGTCAGCGCGACTCTCACTATCTGGCCTCCGTTACACACACTATCCAGCAGTGGATGTTTGTTTATCATAGCAGAAATAATGCTTCACGAAAAATAAAGTGCAGATGACCGAATGACAAGAAGGTACAAAAAAATGAACGCGCAGAACACAATAGTCCTTACAAACAAGAGCTGGTTGTTAGTTGCCAACAGCACAGCATCTCCAGAAACATAATCACACTCAAACCAGCGTTACTCGTGTGCGGAGCGAATCAAAGCAACATCCGCCTCTGTTTTCCGGCCTTCCCGCTTCGCTCTCCAGCGCTGGACAGCGTTTCTAATATTAACGCGGGTCCTAAAGCTCTTGCCCAGGCATAGCTCTTTATTTTCCAGTGATTTCTTCTGAGCTTTTCTCTTTTTCATTGTGTCTAATCTCTATTTCTGCAGTCTTTCTTCAAATCTCCCTCTTGATTGTTCTCTCTCCTCCACCGTCATACGCCTACTGCTGATTGGCTACACGCGTTTGTTGTTCTTGTTCTTGTCGTCCGACTAACTTCCAAACAGCTTTTTTTTTAAATAACGCTTACCTAGGGGTGGGCGATATGGCAAAAATATCATATCACGATTTTTTTTCAGGAAAATCACGATTCACGATTTTAATCACGATTCTTTTTTATGTTGGTTTTACTATTTTGTGACTGAGCATTACAGTCAAACTAATGTCCATATTTTAAAAACAAAGCCTTATGTAACAAAATATAAAATAAAAAAGAATGGCAGACAGGGGCGAAAATAAAAATATTTGTCATTATTTTCTTTGCTCTTAAATATTAAGATCAAAGATACACATTACACATACACAACTTAATATATAAATTAAATAAACAGTGCTTTATGTTTTCAGCTATAGTAGGTGTATTTAACAGTAGCATTGAAGAAAGTAATTAAATGAACAAATATGAAAATAAAACAAAACATAGACTTCCCTGTATAAATTATACATTGATACTTATTAAAGCTACTATTAAAGTTATCAGTCAAGAGCAGTGAGTGATTTTCTCTTTGCATTTTGTTGTTTTATTAACATTAAAGGGATAGTTCTCCTAAAAATTCAAATTGTCATAATTTACTCTCTCAAGTTGTTTTAAACTCGAATAAGTTTCTTTCTTCTGTTGAAAATAAAAGTTATTTGGAAGAATGTGGGTAACCAAACAGTTGATGTACCCCAGTGACTTCCATAGTATATGTTTCTCCTATGGAAGTCAATGGGGACCAGCTACTGTTTGGATAGCCACATTCTTCCAAATATTAATATTAGAAAAATATTAGAAGGAAATTAATACAGGTTTGGAACAACATTAGAGTGCGTAAATAATGAGAATTTTTATTTTTGGGTGAACTATCCCTTTAAAGGGGAAATGAAGCAGTCAATCAAGTTTACATGATTTACAAAATGGATTTCCACTATAACCAACAATTATATAAGAAACATGACAAATGTAAACAACAAAGAAAAAAAAGGGCGCCGCCGCCATTGTGCAGTATTCTAACCTGTGACGTCACGGGGTTGGTTGGCTTTAAAGGCTCTGGGCTGAGTTCAGCAAAACGCAGTGAAAGACATTAAACTTAACATTAAACTACGCATAAAAAGCGTTCATCTGCTATCATATTATCATGTCAAACCTCTCATCATGTTTGCATCACACTGGCTCGTTAACAAGATGCATGTGCTGGTCGAACCAGCGAACAACTAACGTTAGTTAGCTAACAGCTGTAAGCATGAACTAGCTAAATAACGCTAACTTAGTGTTTAGCTAGTGAAGTTTATTAGTACCAGACAAAAAGACGACGTCTAACGTTATGTTAACAAACTGCACATGCACACTGTAGATGTTTGTGAAATAATTATTTATTCAATATAATGTTTTACATTTTACAGACATGTTACAAAATATTTACAGGCCATTTGCTAACGTTATAGCTTGTGTGTGTGTGTGTGTGTGTGGACTACTCTTCAATCCTTGGCTCACTGAAATGACAAAATAAAAAAGCCGTCTTCCTGCTAGCCAGTATTTGGCATATTTCATTCCGTACCATACAGATCTGTATTATGCTATTGTTTTTGATAGTGTTATACATTTCTTACAGATAATCACGATGATCATTGCGTTTGTCTTACTGAATGTGGTATCTTACTGTCAGCAATTACATTTTTTCTATAAGCTTTTTTTTATTAATGCCGACAGTAAAATGTTGCCAGATATTGCTACGAAAAACAAGCAACAATTTTTTTTTTTTTTATAATAATCCGAAATAAGTTTAAAGCTTGTGTTTTTTAGAAATAAGATTAATATATCACGAACCCTAACATACAACTTTCCCTTTAATAACTTCCTAAAGTGTGACATTAAATTAGAAAAACAAGTCCAGAAGACTACTGCCACTTTTCCATTAGGTGGATCTGGCAACACGGGATCGCGCCCGCGCCCTCACAACACGCTCTCAAGCCCCGTTCACTGCGCTAGATTCTCGCAGCAAAATGAATTGCAAACACTCATATGAGGTGGTTTAAACGGCTAATTAATCATTCAGAGAGCTTGAAATTTGATTTTTGAATGTAAAATATGACCGAGGTCCTCGGTGACCTCATAGCTGGCTACGGCCATGTCCATCACCGGCTGTTCGACATAGTGACGTACCACTGCTCGGTTCCCACGCCATATCGACTCAAATGCATAAGCAATGGGACACACGGGCTCAACAGGTCTTTCAAGTTCGTCTTCCTCCATTTCAAATCAATTGCGTATTCAGTCCGGTCCAGTAACGCTTCACTCTCTTCACTCACCAGCGGAACCAACCAACCCCGTTACGTAGGCTGTGACGTCACTCCAAAATGGCGACTCGCTAGCTAGAAATTACGAAAATAATTTTGTCATATCTGTGGTTTTAACAACTTTTTAAAATAAAACTTTTGGCAAGGTGATTTTTCTAATAGATGTAGCTACTACCAGTGCCAAAACATGGAGGTTTCATTTCCCCTTTAAGGACAAGCGGCAGCATGTTTACTATTACTACTGTCTCTTTAAAAGCTGCGCGCGACACGTCTAATATACACGCATTTGACAATCAGATTTTCTCTCAATTTTCTCAAGTTTGCTTTAACTTTAGACATAACCGACTTTGTTTATGTAAACCTTTGTGTGTATTTGACAGTATTAGCACAATAAGACTTGAAAGATAACTTAGACCAGTATCCAGGCGCTGGTAGACAGGCTTTAATGCATGTGTGAGCTTCACATGTACGCGCTGAGAAACGCACACATTAGAACAGCGCATCAGCACGCGAATTAAATGTTTAACCGACAAGGCATTAAAGCAGATGCAAATTATGAACTTTTGTGAACTGCAGTGTCCCGTTCCGCTGCGTTAACATTTTATGTGAATATACGTCGCGTTGTTCAGTATGTTGGGACAGAGGCGCCAGAACAGCAACTGATAGAATGTACGATACTACGATATTTCTTCAAAAGCAGATCGTGGAGACCTTTTAATCGTCCACGATCAAAAATCGTCATATCGCACACCCCTACGCTTACCCCACCTTTAATAAGTGCAGTTACTAATAGTATTTAGGGCTGGGTAAAAAATATCGATTTCTCGATTTTAAAGGGGGGGTGAAATGCTCATTTTCACTCAATCTTCTGTTAATCTTGAGTACCTATAGAGCAATATTGCATCCTTCATATCTCCAAAAAGTCTTTTGTTTTATTATATTAATCAAAGAAAGATAGGCTGTACCGAGTCTTTCCGGAAAAAACCGAGCGGCTGGGGGCGGGCCGTGTGGGCGAAGCTTAGCTGTGCTAACGCGCCGAGCTAGTGACAACACACAGAGACATTATTTGTTCAACAGTTACTCACCGTCCGGTTCCAACGCACGACCGTGAACCTTTATTGCGACTGCTCGATCCTTAAGCATTAGACGATCTGGGCTTTGTTTATAAAACAATCATCGTCGAAATGCAGGGAACAAACAGTCTACACCTCCGTTTATGCTCAGGAAAAACAAACTCCATCCACGGGTTCCTTAACGCTGGGTTCTTTGGGAATCTGTGCAGGGTTGTCTTGCCCTGGCAACCAAAAACACACTTCTTTGGTGACATTGACTTCCCAAAAGCCGGGCAGGGCGCTTTGATGGCGAACTGCTTTCACTCTCTTGCTCTGGTCTACGAGTGCGCGCGCGTGCGTCTTTCCGAGGGAAGTGCCCTTTGGACCCATATAAGGAAATTCCGCCCTCTCTTACGTGAGAGAGAGCCATACTCGAAAAAAACTTCCCGAAACTTGTGACAAACCGGAAGGACAATTTTTGGAACAAAAATACTCCTTCAAACGTACAACTTAACTTTTGAAACTTTGTCCATGTTTAGCATGGGAATCCAACTCTTTAACAGTGTAAAAAACTCAGTATGCATGAGACAGCAATTCACCCCCCCTTTAATCGATTCTCATTTTTACGAAACAATATCGATTCTTAAATCCCAAGAATCGATTAGTCATCCTGTTTTCAGCTGATGAATGAATGGATCATTGTTGTGCGCATCCCATTCAATAAATCGCAATAATCTTTGTGCTTTGTTATTATTGATATGAAACAAAGTCTCAGATTTCAAATTACGTCCATTTTCTTACGAAATTCAAAAACATAATTACCGTTTTGGCGCTGTGGCGTGAGATCGCTCCGGCGCAGCTCAGCTCAAGAGAAGCAACAGAAGCAACGGAAGCAACTCTTCCGCCTTAATACCAGTTACAGCGCGAAATAAACATGAATGAGCATCTGAAAGTGTGTTAAATGATAGAGTACAACTTATCGAAGTCCGTATCATGTCTCATGGAATCGCTCAATCACTGTTTCAACCGTGCAAAGACGTTAGTAAACAATGTCATGTAACGTCACATTTACCTCAGAAAAAACATATCCAGTGACCATAAACTCGTTAGTCAGCTAGAAAAGTTAACTCTAGAGAGGAGCATTTTGTTAAATATATGCACCATATTATATATTCATTATAACTTTTAATGTTCTTCAATATTTAATGCATGTTTGAATAAATCTGTAAAGTTTTTTATGACAGCCATCATTTAAAATTTTATATAATTTCATATAACTTTATTATTATAAAAATAAATAAAAGTGTATTTTAAGTGTTTGTATACAAATCAGTTCATTTTTACCTTCAATATTATAGTAGGCTAATGAAGCCTATAGGCTACAACTGACTCCCATGGCTTACAGCATTAGTTAAGAGATTTGTTTTCCTTGAGAAAATGTGCAATGTATTGTACCTGATAACCAAAATAATCGATATTGAATCGAATCGAATCGTAATCGAAATCGAATCGAATTGCAAGCTTGTGAATCGAAATCGAATCGAATTGTGAAATTTGTGTCAATACCCAGCCCTAATAGTATTACATGTTTGTTTCTTGGGAATGAACATTTGACAGTAAAGCACTGAGCTTGAGTTGAGATGCAGATAAAATTATCTTTTAACAACAACCTAATTTTTATAGGGAAATAATTATAATATTCTAGTATCATACTGAACTTCAGTGATTATAAAAGGAGCGCTCTTTACTGTAATTCTTCTCAGTTTAAAGTTTTTGTTTTTCATGAGATTTCTTGATGATTTTATAATAGGGATTTCATCATATCTAAATATAGGTTTAAGTGTGAAGATAAACTATTATGGAGTAAAAATGGCTAACAGGTGTTCCTCTGCCGCCATCTACTGGTTATAGTACTGGTAATTTCATATCTTTTTTTGTTTTTAATTAAAAGCGTTTGTTTGCCACGTGCTAGTTTTCCTACATCTTGAAACTTTTAGTTTTACAAATGGGGACAATCTTTGAAGGATGACCAAATAATGTTTTTGGTTATCACATTAAAAATAACATTTAAACTGGATAATATTTAGAGCTTTGAAGTGCTGGAAAAGTGTGAAGCACTTGAAAGCCCATGATCAGTGCTTGAATTTCACTCTCAAAAGTTTTTATGAACCCTGAAATGAATAATGAGAAAACATTTGATTCTGTTTCTGCCACAATACCATGGTGACAGTTAGCGTTACTACGTTAAATCCATGGTGAATGTTGGTGATTTGTGGACTGAAAAGCCTTCTATAACTTGTTTGTTTATGGCACAATGTTTCTACTGGTTTCCACGTCAGCTCTGTTTGATCTGATATGGTTTATAACAGAGAATTCTGCACTAAATTTGAATGATTCTCACTAGATCTTGCAGCGATGTTATTAATGCTGTTCTGAGCTTGCGCTTGCACTGTCTATTATTGCTACGAGCAGATAAACGGACCTGACTTGATCTTTAGCAGGACTTGACTTGACTGACTTGGTTTGTGTGCATTGCGACTTGACTCACTTGACTTGAACATGTGTGGCGTTCTCCCAGCTCTGCACGCCTGTAAACACGTCATCAGAGAAGAGATGTCACTGCAAGAGGGAGGGGATGTTATTTGGATAAAATATATAATTTCATTGTGACTTTAATCATGTTTCTGAAGAGAAAAATTGGTCAATTTATTGTTCCTGTGTCTTTATGTAATGTCTTTGTTCAGTATTAACACGTTTTCTCTTCCTGTTCCACAGTGCCTTTGATAGCAGTGAATTCTGTGTGTATCGTCTTACTATTACTGTTTGGATGAAGAGAGAATGGACTGCGGCGGATCAAGATCTAATGTTTAACACAGTGAATGTGGCAAAGGAAAATGGACAGTTTTTGTATCTGTGGTTCTAAACGTTGCTCTCCAATGTCTGAAAATTGTATCCTGAATGAATTACTGTAAGTACTCTGGTAGTTTTATATGGCCCATACCAGTAAACGTTTTTCTTTTTCATGTTTTGTAACTTTACAGAAGCTCCTGTCTCCATCTGTTTTTGTCACATTCAAGGTCTAGTAAAGTGTCAGTTCCTCAAGCATCAATGTATTTCTACAGTGGAATCAGCCATACTGTCTTTTGACACCTGAAATGATTTTCTTTTCCCCCAAAGCTAATCTTCTTGCGTCTTGGTTTCAAAGAGGGCTTGGAAAGTAAAAGTTGGGTTTAATATATTTGAAGCCTCTGAGTTTTAATAAAGATGTGCTGAAATCGTAGTGTAGTTAAAGACATCAAGCTTTAAGATACAACGCACTTGGTCTTAAGGGATTGAAACGTTTGACCAAAGTAGCCTCTATCATTAGGAGCCAGTCATTTAACATTTATTATTTTCAGATTTTAATAAAATGATTTTGTCTTCATCTGTCAATGTATGTTGGAGAGTTTGTGTAATTTTTGTTTGTACAAAGTGCACTATACCTGTAATTATTTTCTTCTATACCTGTCTTCCACGACCAGTCAGCATTTATTAGGTGAAATGGTTAAAGGCCCGTTCACACCAAGAATTAGAACTATAGACCTTATGCGCCAGAGAAACGAGGGCGCCGCCATCTTAAAAATATTGTCTTTGAACTTCCGTTTTTAGGGTCGCTCTGTATATTCCTATGGCATTGCTGTCCGGGAGTAATTAGCTTTTGAAGTGGATTTACTAAATGTAAAGTTAACGAAAGTTATCATGAGGATTGTAATGTTTAAAGCAGATGTCTTAACAAATGTCAGTAGACCGAGAAGATTTTAAAACAAGCCGTTCATTCATAAATACGCAAGATCGCTGTGAAAATACAGACCGGAAGTCAAAAGACAGAGCGCAGCGCTGAAAAGGGGCGGGGCTACATACGGTCTATAACGATATAGATATTTAAAAAAAATCGTTCTGAGTATTAAAGAATAGCAAGCAGAGTCAACGGCAAAAGAGGAACGATGCAGTTGGGATCAGAAGCTCAGAACGACTTTTTCCAGCTGATTAACGAGAATAAATTGACAGCCAATCAGAATCCATCCTTCTTTAACGAGCTCGCGCATTTAAAGGGGCAGGCGACAAAACTGCAGCGCGTGCTCACAATAACCTGAACAATATGGAGCTGGTAAGTCCCGCCCATCCGTAAAACCCCAAGTGGACCTCTAGGTTGAAAAATCGTTAATGCAAGTGAATGGGAGAAAATAATTATTTTCTGGTCCCGTTTGAATTGTGCCATGAATGTGAACATATGTTGTCTGTGAATCTTTTATATAATTTTTCATGTTACGAGTTTGACAGTATATGGTATGATTCTTCGGCTAGCAGTTGTGGAAAAGTCATAACGAGAAAGACTACATGTCGCCTATGTGACGTCACCCCATAAAGTTGACTTACCCGTGGTTTTCGCCAACCTCAATGATTTTGTCCTCTCCCTGAAAGAAGGCGGTGAAGTGCACCAAAGACACAGCCATGTTTAGCGGGATCCGTGAGCTATAGTGTCCGTGTGCGAGTGGTGGTGACGTTTCAAACGCGTCGAAAGCAGCGAAGAGTTGTAGTCCACAAAGTGCTCTCACACAAAGTCTAACCGTATCAAACTTCTACCCGCTAAATTGTAGCATTCTTTACACGAAAAATTATATAAAAAATTCACAGACAACATATGTTCACATTCATGGCACAATTCAAACGGGACCAGAAAATAATTATTTTTCTCCCATTCACTTGCATTGACGATTTTTCAACCTAGAGGTCCAGTGGGGTTAGCGGAAGGGGCGGGACTTACCAGCTCTATTGGCCTTGGTGTGGACGCTAAATAGTTCTCGTTATTGGTGTGAAAGGGCCTTTAATGTGTGGTGTTTGAGGGGGTAAATTCAGTACATTTGGTTCAGTGATGAGAACCATATGGAGTCCATTAACAACACTAGATTACTCCATCAGGATTACAGTACCTTTTTATTAACAGTAGCCCAGACCACGGATAACACGCTGAATTACAACCATATGCTCAGAACAGCGATTAAAGCCCAACCCTTTTATAATCTATGCTTAATGGTTATTACCGAAGATGATGTGTCTTTATACTTCTCCAATCCCAGGATTTATCTCATGGCAGAGAAAAAAACATGTGATTTTTTGGCAGCAAAGTTATATGTTCCCCGTTACCCCAAACAAACGGGGATATGTCACTGTCAGGATGTTAAAGATATATTGATTACTTTTTTAATTTATTGTATTTTTTTTTTCGTTCTTAATTTTAATCACTTACTCTATTCAATTTTACTTTAAAACAGTGCCATTAACATTTGGACGAATGTTTAAATGCTAAGAGATTTATAATATTGGTAAAACAGTTATCTTCCTGAGACCCAGACATTATTATTTTTTTTATTTTTTTTTTATTGATCTTTTGGCAACATGTAATGGAAAAAAAGTGTAATAATCTGCAACATTTCCACAAAAAATATCTAATATTTCATAGGAATATAGATATATTATTTCCTTTCCTATTCACTTGTGTCTCCCAAAATGCCTGATAAATATGCTGTAAGTCCTGGTGTCTCTACAGTGGACCTGTATGAAATCAATGCCCTGTTTTGTAACAGAAAATCATATTTTGATTAGAAACCCCATAACATTTTCCTGAGATGTTGATTTATGACAAACAAATTGAAAATTAGTCAAATGATAGGCCTACTTGCAAAATATGATCATATTTCCACAAGAGTGATACATTTGATCACTAAATTAATGTCAGTCATTTTAAAAGGCTAAGGAGAGGGAGTTGTCATGGTCAAACCTCCATACATCTGGTATCTCTGAAAAGCCTGCATGTGCTCTTCACAGACATCTAGACTAAAACTGTGACGTGTATGCTGTCAGATAAATCCACCAAAATATAATGTCAACTACAGAGGACAAAAGTCTGTTCCTGGGTCCCAGGAGGATATGAATTAATGTTCTAAATGCTATTTAATCTGCTATTAAAATATCCAGCATATGGTTTTTATTCATTGAGTGAATAATCTGACATAGACAACCCTCTTAAATGATTATAAATTGCAATGGTGGAGAAAATCCAGTGTCCTCTTATGAATAAATAAATAAATCGACATTGAATGTTAAATGTTTTTATATAAAATTATTATTGCGTAGGTGCATGTGTATTTTCGACAGGCATTTTTAGGACAGCAAAATGTAAGACTGCGCCAGAGAAGGACCCCAGTAGGAAGTAAGTGTAGTTCAAAATAACTTGTATTGGTCAAATGTGTTTTATGCTTTAACCTTAATCGTTTCATCCTTCTGTATTATTTTAAAATACAAACATGCAAATTGTTTGGAAACGAATGTTAATAACATGTCGTGTTTTTGTAGTCTAGACTAGGGTTTTCATGTTATAATCAATATATTAAAAACCTAAACACACATTACTCTATTTACATGTTCTTAGTTCGTTGTATTACTGAATGATTATTAAATGATTTGAGGCAATCTGCTTTACTTTATCCAAAGCCCCTGTTGTTTGGCAGCTCGTTTTAAATAAATGTAGGGTTTTCAAATCCTAAAAAATGATGTCAAACACAGATGAAGAGATGAAGAGTTGTTTTGGAGGCCAGTCATTGTGTTTAATCCAGAGTTCGTGGTGAATAAGAGCATTAATTGCACACTCGGACACTGACAACATGATCCACAAGAATCCAGAATCTAAACGCCAGTCACGTTTATCCTCTTCTTCTTTTTGTTTGTTGTTGCAATATAGCCCAGCCGAAAGTTATCAAAGCAAAATTAGACAGTGTTTTTATGTAAAGCACAAAAAAACTAAGTGATGTGTTGAAGATGAACTCAGAAGGCTTCTGGTGACTGTGATGTCCTGTGTGTGTGTGTGTGTGTGTAAGTGGCTCTCCGCTCACTGAAAGCAGTTATGGTGGATCTGAGCGGGACTCTTCATATCGAGGATGCGGCCGTTCCCGGAGCGCAAGAGGCTTTAACACGGTCAGTGTCGGGATTTGGGGAAAATATTGGCCGTTTTTGATATATAGCCTATATACGGATACGATTTATTTATTTATTAAATTGCATTCACAATTAAAATATATAAAGGCTGCATTTTGACAGATTTCACAAAAATTTCACAAAAATCAGTATAACACATGGTATAATACAGACACCATCATGAAATGGAGGTTGTGATAGTGTCTAGGCTAGGGTATGCATTGACGTCACGGAACACGCCCTCAGCCGGACTGAGTGGCAAAAGATCTGCTGAGTGACTGGATTTAATAGGAGAAACTGCGAAAACGTGAATAAAACGAACGATTATCAGTTTAAATAAAGGTTGGACTCGATATAGTGTTCCTTGCAGCTCACCAAAGATCCAGTGATCCATGAATATTGACATGCAGCCAGGAATCGTGTTTCCTGATAATTATATGTGCCTGATTTCGACACTGGGGAAATACATAAAGCACATTTGCCTGTGAACGCTTTATAAATACAATATAGGTAGGTTTAAATCCATGTGATCACTTATATCAATGTTATATATATATCATCATATCATCCAGCCCTAAAACTTGAATAGTTTTTTTGTCAGTGTTTATCTAAAAACATTAAATTAGGCATAATATCCGACCGTAAATATTTTATTGATGAGTTTGTCGATGCAATATATAACATTACAATATACACTCACCTAAAGGATTATTAGGAACACCATACTAATACTGTGTTTGACCCCCTTTCGCCTTAAGAACTGCCTTAATTCTACGTGGCATTGATTCAACAAGGTGCTGAAAGCATTCTTTAGAAATGTTGGCTCATATTGATAGGATAGCATCTTGCAGTTGATGGAGATTTGTGGGATGCACATCCAGGGCACGAAGCTCCCGTTCCACCACATCCCAAAGATGCTCTATTGGGTTGAGATCTGGTGACTGTGGGGGCCATTTTAGTACAGTGAACTCATTGTCATGTTCAAGAAACCAATTTGAAATGATTCGAGCTTTGTGACATGGTGCATTATCCTGCTGGAAGAAGCCATCAGAGGATGGGTACATGGTGGTCATAAAGGGATGGACATGGTCAGAAACAATGCTCAGGTAGGCCGTGGCATTTAAACGATGCCCAATTGGCACTAAGGGGCCTAAAGTGTGCCAAGAAAACATCCCCCACACCATTACACCACCACCACCAGCCTGCACAGTGGTAACAAGGCATGATGGATCCATGTTCTCATTCTGTTTACGCCAAATTCTGACTCTACCATCTGAATGTCTCAACAGAAATCGAGACTCATCAGACAAGGCAACATTTTTCCAGTCTTCAACTGTCCAATTTTGGTGAGCTCGTGCAAATTGTAACCTCTTTTTCCTATTTGTAGTGGAGATGAGTGGTACCCGGTGGGGTCTTCTGCTGTTGTAGCCCATCCGCCTCAAGGTTGTGTGTGTTGTGGCTTCACAAATGCTTTGCTGCATACCTCGGTTGTAACGAGTGGTTATTTCAGTCAAAGTTGCTCTTCTATCAGCTTGAATCAGTCGGCCCATTCTCCTCTGACCTCTAGCATCAACAAGGCATTTTCGCCCACAGGACTGCCGCATACTGGATGTTTTTCCCTTTTCACACCATTCTTTGTAAACCCTAGAAATGGTTGTGCGTGAAAATCCCAGTAATTGAGCAGATTGTGAAATACTCAGACCGGCCCGTCTGGCACCAACAACCATGCCACGCTCAAAATTGCTTAAATCACCTTTCTTTCCCATTCTGACATTCAGTTTGGAGTTCAGGAGATTGTCTTGACCAGGACCACACCCCTAAATGCATTGAAGCAACTGCCATGTGATTGGTTGATTAGATAATTGCATTAATGAGAAATTGAACAGGTGTTCCTAATAATCCTTTAGGTGAGTGTATAATGTATTCATTCACGCTGAAAACCAATGCTGCTGCTCAGTCTTTTTGCCACTCAGTGGGTGTAACGCAGTCACTAAGGCCGACAGTGACGTCATGCGCATACCCGCTTTAGTCTTCTTACCTATTGTGACGTATATCCGAGTGAAACGGCTTCTGGAACAAGAACACATGCAGGACAGGGCTTGATTTTGTCCTGAATTGATTGAATTGTTGTGGTTTGCCATTGGTCGATCTCATGTGAGCATAGGCAGAGTGTCACTTTTGTGTAATATTAATAATAATAATAATAAAGGAATTCAATAAATGATTAAAAGGGATTTAAGGGAATGAATAAATACATAAAAGTGGTAAAATAATTTAGTAGTTATGAAGTAATCAATTGAATCTATTTGCAAATAACATTTTATTTTAAAATGTGTATACATTCACTCTTTTTCGTATGCCTAATATGTCGAAAACGCAAACATTTCTTGTCGTGTCACATTTATTCAGGAATTGCATGAAGCACGATCACACATTTTTAATTCAAAACTGAAACAAAGTCGAGTAGTTTGCATCACTAGATAGTCTTTTACCGTCAGTCGCTGAACATTTCTATCATAAAACAGTTGTCTACTTGCATCTTTACACAAACTCTCATTGCATTTTCACAGTAAGACCCGCCTTCTGTGATTTGATTGGTCATCTCGATCATTTCAACATTGACGAGCGCTGTTAGACCGCTGAGGTAGAGTTAAATATTTAATCACCCTAAAAATGTAACTTTTTAAAGTTTCTGTCATCCTAACAACAAACAGCTTTACTCATTCTACACTAATAAGATAAGACAAATAAAATGAGAACATATGAATCCTATTGCTTAATTTTTAATTCATTGCTCAGACAAAATCATTGGCTTTGTTCTAAGGGGACAGGACTACAAAACATCTGCAGAACTGGAAAACATAAAAGTCCACACAAGACTAGGGAACTCAAGACAGGATCATAACAGAATTGAAAGTATACATCGTCAACATGAAGACCGATTAAAATCAATTAATCAATATTATCAACACACACAAATATGCAAAATGATTGACACCTATATGACATTCTGATTAGCTAAAACAAAACTCTTATTCTGCTTTACACAGAGCCTAGGGCTGTTACAGAGACATGCGTCATTAAAAACAAATACATTGATGCTACATAGTTGAGATATTTCATCTGTTGTTTTCCATAAAACTAATTACACATGTACAATATAATTTGTCCAGATTAAGACAGTCTTCAGTCGCTGTGAAATTTGTGACCAACACCACGAAGGAATGTAAGAGGACCCTGTTTGAGCGATTGCGTCGGCTGAACTTTGACCTCCAGGAGCGGGAGATCTTCACTTCGCTCACTGCGGCCCGTAATCTGCTGGAGCAGAGAGCAGTGCGCCCCCTGCTGCTGGTGGAGGACAGCGCTCGAGAGGACTTCACAGGTGCGCCTATCTGAGGGCGTTTACATCACGCCGGTTTCATCTGCAAACGGAAAACTTCTTATGCGTTTTGGCTGTTCACTCACACAACGGTGTTTTGGGCGCCTGAAAACACAAACTTTTGAGAATGGGTTTCAAAGTGCAAGTTTTTGAAAACGATATACGTTATCGTCTCTGTGTAAACTACAAAAACGCGAATTTGTGAAAACAGTGATGTCATGCGCATGCGTATTACGTGTTCAGCAAGGGGCAACATTCTCATCTGAAAAATGAAGCCTACCCGGAAGTGCGAAAAACTGCAATACATCGAAAATCCGCTAGGGGAAGGTCCCAAAAGGGAGCAAATGTCCATAGCCCCCATGTTAAAATGTCCGTTTTCACAGCATAAATTCATGTTTTTCAGGCGAGAATGTAGTTGTTTAAAGCTCAAATCTGTGGTTTATTTAAAGATTTATGAAAATTTTATCCAGTTGTGAGATCCAGCGATGACCGGGCGCTCGGCGCTCATGTACCCCGCCTGGAACAGCCTTTCCTCGGCTAGTCGTTCTGACGTTTGCCGCTGACTCTGGCGTCTCTGTAGTGGTTTAACATGAGATATAATTCGTCTTGTGTATCTAACAGGCGATTTTTGGTCTCCTGAATCTATCATTTGTTCCCTGGCCAATCGTTTTGGCTGAGGGGAAGTTTCATAACTTTATAAGCTATTTAACTTTACCGTTGTATGGTTAGACTAGAGCGCTGACTTTGTATGTTTGACTGAATTGTTTGCTTTATTTGTATAGCTTCTTATACCTTTTACTTATACTTTTATAATGGCTAATATTGATAAAACTGAAATTTAACAAAAAGAGACTGGGTTGAGTTTTGTCATTTTAAATTTTAATAATTGTATTTAAAATTTTTAAAAACTGTAATGTTGTTTACTGCAAAATCTGTTGTTTAGTACAAATGCACATATTGCCTGGACCATATTAAAATGTTTAATATTTTTATATTATATTTAAAACGAAAAGAGGCAGGTTTGTGTTTTATATTTTGGTTTTTTTTATAAATAGGCAAACGTTATGTGCAGTGAATATAATCAATATGCGTTGCCTGAACCACATTTGTGTGGCTATAATGTTTAAGATTTCTTTAAATGAAAACGAAAAGAGTTAGTATGGTGTTTTATAACATACTTCGTAGCCTAAAATATACACAGCGATAACCGGAGTAGCAGAGCGAGCTGAGTGACGCGCGCTGCGTCAGAAGGTGGGCGGGGTTAGGATTTCCCAAGATTTTCCAAGATGGCGCCGCCCATACCCCCCATAAACGGCTTCAAAACCGTTCTTCAGAAAGTCTATGGGTGACGTCACAGACGCTTTGTCCATATTTTTTACAGTCTATAAGTGCGTAATGTTTTTTTACAAAGTGACGTCGCCATCTACTGGCCTGACATGAATAATACAGAGATTTTAGTCGTTGTCGTGGATCCGTGTGAACGGGGATCGCTTTGACAACGTTGTCGTCTGTACGCGATAAATGCAAAGGAGAAACGTTTCAGTTTTTAGTACATCGTTGTTGTGTAAACGTAACCTAAATGAGATCAGACTTAAAATTGACAATGGATAAAAGGAAGGAGGGACCCGAGTCATATCTAGAAGCCTTGGCTGGGTCTGAGAGCTTAAAAGTGCTGTCTTCGGAGGACGTATTTCAAGGTAGAAAGACCTGAGACCTTCATCTGATAGATTTCTGAAGGCAGCATAGATTAATCCTTCACTGCCTTTGATATCCCACAATCCTGTGCTTTCCATTCTGTGACTGTTGAGCTAAAAAATTAAATGGCAGAAGAAAGTTGCAGTTGGTGGTCAGTTTGTGTGTAAATGTACATTTCTGACCAACATTTTACACTTTTGTTATTTCTAGTGAGAAATTACTATTGTAGTAATTAAATATTCGTTCAGTTTTCACCAAAGCTCGCTCTATTTTGTTGCAGATCATTAAACCGTTACACTGCCTCAGAAGTCTGTCTGAAATCAGTTTCGTGAGGCACATTTGTGCGCAGACACTGCCTGCAGAGACAAGTCTGCTGCCTAAGCTTTCAGATGCAGCCCATAATATCATAGAGACTTGAGAGGGTGGAAACTAGATCTCCTTAGCAACTGCATAGCAGTGACCATTTACTGTACAACACCCTAGCAACCATGTAACAACGCTTGGGCAGCCTTGTACACCATAGCATGGTTTTGCACACTTTTAGGCCCTGTTTACACCTGGTATTAAGATGCGTTTTGGTCGATCGGATCACAAGTGGACGGCGCTAAATACAGGAGTAAACGAGGTCTAAACGCTTTGAGCTTGTCCACTTTTGAACACTTTCAGAGGTAGTCTTATAGACATTTGACCAAATGTTCAAACAGCCACCAAAGGCCGTCTACTCTCCGCATACTGACCTAACGTGTAAACATTATGGGAAGCGCTCTAGCCAGACGGGACTTAAACTTTGTCGGCTGAAGACCCAAGTTTGGTTTGAAGATGAAAAACGTAAATCACAGTGTTCTCTCACCATTCCTGATTTCTAACACACACTCACAGCGTTCGGCTTGATGGAAAACTAAAGCTTGTGTGTTTTTCCTGTCGTCTATGGGCGCGTGTTCATGTGTAAATTGCACAAGTTTATTTCGTCCATTAGATTGAAAGATCTGAAATAACCCACACATTTACCCACCCATAGACCCTCCCCTAAAATAAATCAGGACATAAGTTGTTGAAAGTGGACAAAAGAGACGGATTAAAACGCTAGGTGTAAACAGAATTGTGTCTCCCTCGTCTGCTTGTGATTCGATCGACCAAAACGCATCTTAACGTATGTATCCAGTCCTGCTCCTGGAGGGCCGCTGTCCTGCAGAGTTCAACCCCAGTTAAACACCCCTGAACCAGCTTATCAAGACATACTAGAAACTTCCAGACAGGAGTGTTGAGGCCAGTGGGAGCTGAACTCTGCGGGACCGTGGCCCTCCAGGAGCAGGTTTGGACACCCCTGCCATAGAAGAACCAGTTTTGGTTCCTCAAAGAAACTTTCAGTGAAATAACTATTTTTTCTTAGCGTGAAGAACATTTTTGCACTATAAAGAACTTTTTGTTGAATGGAAAGGTTAAAAATGAAGAACCATTATTTTTAAGAGCACATATTTGTCATATAGAAAATATGAAGATCATGAAGAAAATCGTAGTTTTCCATGTTTGTTGTGCAATGGTTTGTGTAGATCTCACACTTGCCTCTGCTGCAGGTCTGGAGACGTCGGATCCTAATGCGGTTGTGATTGGATTAGCACCGGACCACTTCAACTACCAGACCCTCAATAAAGCCTTCCGGTAAACCTACTTGATTTTGTAAGATATTCATAGACTCATTAAAACGACAATCAAATTATTCGAATCCTCCCGTTTAGTGGTGTAAATATTGCTGCTAATCCTCATCTCATTTCATCAGACTCATTTTAGATGGTGCCCCCCTCATTGCAATCCACAAAGCTCGATACTATAAGAGGAAGGACGGGTTGGCTCTGGGACCGGGTCCGTTCGTGACGGGTCTTGAGTATGCGACGGACACCCAGGCCACAGTGGTGGGTAAACCAGAGAAGGCCTTCTTCCTGGAGGCCTTGAGAGACCTGAACTGCTCACCGGAGGAGGCTGTGATGATAGGAGACGTGAGTGAGACAACCGCCGGCACACTGGCCTCAATCTCACCAACTCTGTTAAGATCACTGGTTATATTTCACTATAAAATATCAACAACAAAAAGTAAATTATATTTTTTTATAAACAAAAATTATATTTTAGGACATTTATTTATATATGTCATGACAGTTACTGCTGTCATTACATAATGAAAATAATAATAATACGCAAATATAGTATAATATTATTTAGTATATTTACATCATTGTATAATCTTTAATTTTTGTGAATCTCACCAAGCCTGTGAATAACATTTCATGGTCATATTTCACCCTAAAAACTAAATAATGATAATAATATACAATTATATATATATATATATATATATATATATATATATATATATATATATATATATATATATATATATATATATATAGTACCAGTCAAAAGTTTGGAAACATTACTATTTTTAATGTTTTTGAAAGAAGTCTCTTATGCTCATCAAGCCTGCAGTTAAAAAAAAACAAAAAAAAAAACAGTAATATTATGAAATATTATTACAATTTAAAATAATGGTTCTCTTTTTTAATATACTTTAAAATGTAATTTATTTTTGTGATGCAAAGCTGAATTTTCATCAGCAAGTACTCCAGTCTTTGGTGTCTTATGATCCTTCAGAAATCATTCTAATATGCTGATTTATGATCAGTGTTGGAAACAGTTGTGCTGCTTAATATTTTTTTATAACCCGAGATACTTTTTTCAGGATTATTTGATGAATAAAAAGTTAAAAAGA